>NC_143018.1:126881131-127036964 GCF_055824585.1 Amblyomma mixtum | reverse complement strand
ATAGACTGTGTACTCTTGGAGAGAGGGAAGGAGGGAAAATGACTGGAGGGCATGCGCAATGGCGAGGACCTCGAGGGACAATGCGTCTGGAGGGTGTAGATACGGCCCGCTGGTGTGGGCTTCAGGAGCAGGGAGGTGTGGATGGTACATGGCGTAGCCGCAGGAACCTCGAGGAGCCACGAAGGACGCATCCGTGTAAACTACACCCTGGGTGTCAAAGAGAGGGGAATGGTGCTGTGCGGCCGCATGACGACGTCCGGCGTGCAGGACGGGGGACATGTTGGTCGGGAGGGGAAGGATACGAAGATTGGGGGCGGGGGTGGGAATAGGAGAGGTAAACGGGGAGATTGAAACGGGCGAGATACCCGCTTGAGTCAATAACCACTGACCCTGACGGGTAAGGGAAAGCCGGGAAAGCTGCGAGTCACGATGGAGACTGAGAAGAGAACGAAGAGGATGGAAGAGGCCTGTGGCAAAGAGCTTAGTGGTCGAGGTAGTGATAGGGAGGTTGAGAGCTGCCTTGTAGAGGCCCACAAGGGCAGTCTCGAGAGCGTTAAGTTGAGTCTGAGTGAAGGAAGCGTAGGGTGCAAAGTACAAGACCTTGTTGAGGGCGAGCGCGTGGGCAACTCGGCACGCGTGAGCCTCGTGGAGACCTGAGCGTCGAGTGACCACGCGCCTCAGGAGGTGAGTTACAGAGTGGCAGGTGGTGACAGCGCGGTGAAGGGATTGTACATTCTTAGCCGCATGCAAAGGGAAGCCAAGAACTTTGCACTGTGTGACGACAGGAATGGGAGAGCCAGAAAGGTGGAGAGAGACTAAGTGGTTGTGTGAGCGCTGGTAGGAGGAACGGTTGAGAAGGAGAAGTTCGGATTTCTCAGGAGCAGGAGAGAGGCCAGCGGTGGTGAGAAAGGAGTCGATGAGATCTAGGCCACGTTGCAGGGTGTCCTGTACGTGACCGGGAGAGCCAGATGAACACCAGAGAGTGATGTCATCGGCGTAAAATATATGATGCAGGTCGGGAATTTCAGCTAGCTGGGAGGCGAGAGGGGTCATAGCGAGATTGAAAAGGGTAGGAGAGAGAACAGCACCTTGAGGAGTGCCACGGGTGAGGTGGTGTGGGTTAGACAAGTGGGTATCTACTCGAAAGCGAGCCACACGTTTAGAGAGGAATGAGCGGATATAGGAGTACATGCGGGAGCCACAATTCAAAGAGGCGAGTTGAGAAAGGATGTGATCGTGGCAAACACCGTAAAAGGCCTTGCGAACATCGACGGTCACAAGTGCGTAAATTTGAGTAGGTGTAGGGGACAGGAACGTTTGCTGGAAAATCAGAAACATGACCTGTGCACAGACGCGGCGTCGGAAGCCAATGAGAGAATGGGGGAAGAACTCCCGTGCCTCAAGAAAATCAGAGAGGCGAGTCAGAGCCATTCGCTCAAGGGTCTTACCAACGCACGACGTCAGGGAAATTGGGCGGAGGTTAGAGAGAGAGGGAGGTTTGCCCGGTTTTGGAATCATAGAAATAAGGGAGGATGTCCAGGAGTTCGGCAAGAAGCCGCTCTCCCAGGCCTCATTGTAGGTTTGAAGGAGGAATTCTTTGGCGCAGTCAGGAAGGTTGCGAAGTGTGGTGTATGTAATGGCATCCTCACCGGGAGCCGAGCGTGTAGAATTAGCAGCCAAAGCAGATTCGAGCTCCCGGAGAGTGAAGCATTGGTCCAGATCGGGGTTAGGTCCACCCGAGTACACCGGGTAGGAAGGTGACAGAGGGGGCGGGAGGTAGAGAGAGGCGAGTTGATCAAAAACTTCGGAGGGAGTCCCCTGAGTGAGGGCTTTAGCTAGAGTGGGAGCAAGGGCAGGCTTAGTGCCAAGGAGGGATTTAAATAGAGACCATGCGGATCGCGAGTGCAATGCAGAATCAAGGCCATCACAGAGAGCACTCCAACGAGAGTGCTCGAGTGAGGCGCAGTGGGCGACGATCTCGGCCCGCAAAGCAGTGATCCGGGAGGAAAGTTGGGCATTGTGTGGTTGGGAGCGAAAGGAGCGTTGAAGACGTTTACGGCGACGCCATAAACGGAGAACGTGAGGATCTGGGTCTTGGATTGGGTAACGAGAGCGACTGCGACGGCTACTGGACGTGAGCGCTGCAGAGATGCGCGACGTCCAGTCGTCGTAGGATTGAAAGGAGTAGGAGGCGAGATTAGTGCGAAAAGCATGCCAGTCAGTGTGAATAATCGGATGACAGCGAGGGATGTGGGAGAGAGAGGTGGTGATATGGATGAGAAAGTGGTCACTTAGAAGAGTTTCGGCTGTCACCTGCCAGTGAAAGGAAAGTGAACCCTGAGAGAAAGTGAGGTCGGGTGTCGTAGGGCGTTGTGAGGCAGTGCCCGCTCGAGTAGGAGAGCCAGGAGTATTAAGAAGGGTGAGGTGGCGTTCCTGGGCCAGACAATGGAGGAGGCGGCCGGGTTTGAGGGTTTGTGGGTAGCCCCAGAGTGTGTGAGGGGCATTAAAGTCACCACCAAAGAGGAGATGGGAGGTAGAAGAAAGAGAGTGAAGGAATTTGCCGAGAGCAGAGAATAAAGAGGAAGTGACAGGGGGGTTGTAAAAAGACAAAAGGACGAGTGAGATGCGGGAAGAAGGGTGGTAATAAACCACACCAACTAAATATTTAAGGAGGGTGGAGGGGATGTCAATTTGCCCTACGAGCACGTCTCTGCGTACATAAATAGACGCAAGTGGTGTGGCCCCCACTTTGTTTATTTCAAACGCGTTGCCTTCCGGTGCCGTCCTCATAAACCTAAGCCTCCCACCTGCACCCGTTGTCTCACTCTAGGCCATCGCGCCCACCAATGCCCCCAGCACAGCGTTTCGGCCAAGTGCCGTCGCTGTGCTGCTCCTCTACCCGCTGACCCTTCCTCTCATGTGTGTGCCCAGCCCTGGTGCGTTCATTACCAGGTGAACACCCACCCCTCCCTCGACCCCAGTTGCCCCTTTATCCTTGCTAAGCAACGCGAGTGTGCTAAAGCTGCATACCTCCGACGCCTAGCTTTGCGCCGGGCCACTCAACCCACCACCCCTTCCTCCTCCCCCGCCTCCTCCTCCTCCTCTAATCATGAATCTCCATCATCTCCGATCACGTCACCACCAGGCTCCTACGCCGCCATAGTTAAAGGATCCTCGGTGCCAGCGTCCCTCTCTTCCACTACACCACCCTCTCCATCCTTGACTGACGAGAGCCGTTCCTTCGACCTCCGGCTCGCAATGCTGGAACGCCAGCAGCGAGAGCAGCAGCGCATTTCCCACGATCTACAACAGCAGATACATGCCTTGACTCAAACCCTCCAGACAACCACCTCCTCTCTTACCTCCC
The DNA here is from genome assembly GCF_055824585.1 of Amblyomma mixtum. Lineage (NCBI taxonomy): Eukaryota > Metazoa > Arthropoda > Arachnida > Ixodida > Ixodidae > Amblyomma > Amblyomma mixtum. Next base: position 127,033,597 of record NC_143018.1, on the reverse strand, counting down.
AGCTTAGCAAGCTAAATGAGCACCTTGCCACGTTCACCACTCCTTCCTCCAGCGCCCAGGTCGCCCCTTTGGCTGACCTTGTAGAAACCACCACACAGGCACATCACACTCGCTTGGTTCAGCTGGAAACTTCGGTTCTCTAGATCCTTACCACCCTCCAAGCACAATCAAAGCAATTGGAATCCTTCGCATCTATGCTCCAATCCGTCCATGAGTCACTGCCCCCGGCAAAAAAGAAGGAACGCGTACCATCGCGTTCCTCTCCACTATCATAATGGCGTTTGGCGAGGACCTCGAGATTGTGCAGTGGAACTGCCGAAATCTTTGCCACAATAAGACCCCCCTCCACCAGTATCTACTCACCCGCCCCTCCCTACCTCATTTTCTCCTTCTCCAGGAGACCCGGACGGCCCGCAATGTCCCAGGCTACCGCGCCTACCATGCCACTACGGCCACACCACTTGAAGGCAATATTTGAAGTCCAAGAATGTAACGTCAATCAGTCTCATGCAAAAGTTACTTTAAAAAAATCGTCACAACATTCCAGTAGTTGTATCAACGTTGACAAGCCGTCATGAAACCCATGTTGGTATTGACTAAAATATTTCCGACTCCTTAAATGCTGTCGAATACGTTCGGATACAAAATGGTCTAAAAGCTTACAGCGCACCAATGTTATTGCTAAGGGCCCAAAATTGAAAACAGTACTGTCTCCGTCCTTAAACCAGAGAGTGAGCAGGGGGCTCAAGAACTGAATACTTCCAAACAGGCCTTCGAGGTGATACCCTACATACACAGGGTGTCACACAATCTTAAGAAGGCAGCCCAGAAGCCTGGTGCTCGTCTCATGTTTACCGCTCTGCATCAGCTTTCCAAGCTGTGCAGGATTGTTTCCGAAGGGCGCACAAAGAAAACTTCCTGTGGGATCAACCATCAGACTAAGTTCGTTCCTTGTGCGACAGGTGTCGTGTATCGCATTCCCCTTAGCTGCGGCCGGATTTATGCGGGCCAGACGGGGAAATGTGTGAATGAAAGGTTCCGCCAATACGCTGCGTCGCTAAGAACGGGTCATGGTTCGAACCTTCCCCTGCACTACAAAAAATGTAAGGACTGAGAGGGCGGCTGTCTGCCCAACTTGGGTGCGATAAGCATCATCGGGCGCGGAAGAAAAAGAACGGATAGAGAAATATTGGAGGCCTCGTACGTAATCACCGAGGTACCGACTTGTGTGTCAGTTCTACATCGGTGTTTTTGCTGCAAAAAGAACGCAAGTTCCTCGGTATATGATAGAAAAAGTGATAGCGCTTCCATGCAGTTCTCGCCTTTCGCATGTGCTGATTATATGTGCTTCGGTCACCCCAGTGGTTTAGGTTTTTTGTCTTAATTCTTATCTTTTGTATGTTTTTTTCCTCTGGGTTAGTCCGTATGTCTATCGTAATGCTACGTCACATTTTTATTTGGGTTTTTATCTTGTTGACACGTGCTGAATTTCCTGGCGCATGCACACTGAGTGAGAGGCGTTTCTACGACCACGCATGAGTTGCTAAAGAGCTCTTGTCCCGTCCGTCCTCCCTGTGTTTTCCGCGTGTTTCTGTGCACCGTTTTTTTTAGGCATGCTAGGCCCACCGAGTTATTTCACTGACTTTGTTGCAGAACTAACAACGTTTTAAAATGTGAAGAACAAGTATTTCGACTCCCCTATCATCCTCACTGTAGGCTACCTTTCTATACATAAACTGGTCACCTGTTTCACCTGCTGATTCTTGTCGGCGGCTTGGGTCTGCTGATTTTCTTCATTAGTTGCATTTATTTCAACTGACACAGTTATTTCCCCAACAAGAGCTGACGCCATTCTTTATTTAGTTTTTACAACTCACACCAAATCTGCCTCTAACCTGCTTGAATGCATCAATGACAACCCTGTTGTTCACTGCATCTTCCTGCCAGCCACTCACTCCGAAGGTTTCGGTATGTAAAAAAAAAATAATTTATCATTTTTCTAAAGAAGACTTAAACAGTATAAATAACGAATACGATAGCTATTGTTATTGCTTTGAGTCTACATATTCTAAAAGCAATGTTTCTCAAAATTGGGTACTTTTTCGTGATCTGTTGAAAAATTCGCTGGAGAAATGCGGTCCTAAACGGTAGGGAATAAAGAATGTTTCGCAACGGTTACCAAATGATGTGCACGCCTGTATGCAAAAGCTATGCGCCCTGAAGCAGATGTAGACTTGTTTGCGCAGCTGAACTTGAAATCAATGGAAGCTAGAAAAAACGGAACAGGCCAAAGATAATTTTTTTTTTATTTTGAGATTCCGAACTTCTGTAGAAAAAAACCCTAAAATTTTTGGAAAGAATGTCTCCAGCACCAAAATAGAAACCACGCGTTTTTCCTCTGGAAATGGTACCTGAATGAACCCAGATATTATGTGCGATAATTTTAATTTTTGTTTGCGGCTTTTTTGCAGAAGAAAATTCATTGAGCAAGGAGTGTTGCTGGGAGCAAGTTGTGTGTCCTTCTCGTTCTGGTCCTTTGTCTGCGAGCGCTGTTTTTCACAAGAAAATTCATTGTTTTTGGAGCTGTATCTAGCACTGAATGCACAATCCTTTGAATAAAAATACACTCCGAGGGCTTAGAGAGGGCTAGTGAACTTTTGCCTAATTTTCGAGCCCAGGCCCGGATGAAATGGTACAAAGCTTCTAAAAATCACCAAAACCTACATATCACGCAAACTGGCAATCATCCTTCATCAATCGCTTGATACGGCGGAGATTCCTGATGATTGAAAGCTTGCTCATGTTTAACCATATTTAAAGGAGGGAATATAGATAACATAACTATAGGCTCACAAATTTGGCATCAGTTGTTTGTAAATTATTATAACATGTTATATCACCTCACATAATGAAATATATCACTGAGAACAGCATGTATTTAGCGCAGGTGTTCTTGTGCATACCAGCTATTTGAACTAACTACAGAAATTCACCGCAGTTTAGAACAGTTAATCAAACTGATGTCATTTTCATTGATTTCTTAAAGGTTTTACTGGTGCGCTCCGAAAATCACGTCATATACAAAGAGCAGCATAAAGATAAACATTAAAGTTATTAGGTGGGTAGGGGATTGCCTGCACCACAGATTTCTGTAGTCATTACTAACGACGCTGATATTTCCTTTCAGTCTCTAAAATATAGTGCCCCCTAAGCATCCGTCCTTGGGCCAACATTGCTTTTATTTGCATAAATGATATTGCTTCCAAAATTAGATCATCAATCAGATTACTCACCATTTGATAACGTCATTTACCGTCCCATCTATAATCTTGCTGACTGTGTTATGTTAGGCACTGATTGGTCTGACTAAGTGGTGCTCTGAATTTCAAATAATAATTAACACTAAAAAACTAAATTAATGCATTACAGTACCCGCTGTCACGTTTTGTCGAACGCCTACACCGTCAGCAACACTGAAATAGAGCTTGTTGCACCTTTCAAACACTTACGAATGCATTTAACCCAAGAATCTGCTGTGGAGTACCTATATCAATGACTTTCGAACACATATAAAACTTCTGGTTTTATTTGCCAGTCATTTTGCAAAGCTAGCAGAGATACATGACCAATGCTTATAGTGCACTGGTGAGACTACATCTTGAGTCTGCGTCATTCATTTGGCGCCCCATCAACTGTACCTTATCAACAAATTAGAGACACTGCAAAACAGTGCCAGTCGATTCATCGCACGTCTAATAAAAGAGAACCTTAACCTGTCAACGTTGTGAAGCAGACGTACCACGTCTAACCTTTTTTTTTCATAAATTACACCACAACTCCACACTCTACTCCGCGCTGTTAATTAGGCCTCCAATGTTTATTTCATCGACTTGACGCAAAATTAGAAAGTGAACCTTCATTTGCGCTAACAGACGCCTTCAGAGTTTCGTTTTTACACCTCGTGATAAAAGAATGGAATGCCCTCTTTCCCCATCCTGTAAGTTAAGTAATTGACTTTTAACAAATTATTTCAGTACTATTTCAGTTACTCCAAGTATCTGTGAGATTTAAATCGCGATGGAGCAGAGACTGATCTTTGTTAGTAGATATGCGTTGATAAAGAATGCAGTCGTCAGCAAAGAGGCAGATAAAAGATGATATGGCGTAGGAAGATGTTTAATAAACACAATAAAAAGAAGCTCTCCCAGCAGCGAAACCACAGGTAGACCAGAAATGAACTTCGTAGTTACAGAGTTCCTTTTTGGCTGCTTTCTCGCTCACAGAGGTTCATTCCAGAATTTTTTTGTTTCCTTGCCAAAGGCCAGTCTCGTCAGCGTTACCTTGATTTGAAGCGTTCTTGTTGTTGTGCTTGTTTTCGTCTTTGCATTTTTCGCACTGTTTAATTTGGATAGCAACCAACTCGCCCAGATTTCTGTCTTTCGAAATGTGATTTGAAGATCACATGCCCCAGGGCATTTAACTTGAACGTGCACTCAATTTGATTTCATGTTTATATATTAGGTGGCGGTAAGGAACCAACTGTGTGCTTTCCCACATTTCACGCTTTGTCCCAGTTACCCATACATGGTGGCAGCCAAGTTACTCTTGTGCTAAAAAAAATGTAACGAGAAATTTTTACTTCAGTGAAATGATTGAAGATACAGCAGCTCACAGTACTGAAGGCAACAGACGGGCTGTTCGCACACCTTAAGCAGACAAGTAAAGGGGATGAGGAGCTCGTTATAAATATGAGATAAGTCAACAGCCACAGAAACCAAGGGGCACAGGGGATTTTTAAATTTATTTATTTATTTTGTGGTGTTGATCAATTTATAATATTACTGAATATGTTTTTGCTTAAAGCTAATTGATTAGAAAAGCAGAAGAAATTCGGAGGTCGTGGGTTCGGATCCCACCGGCGGCATGTGGTTGTTTTTTCTTCTGCTTTTATAATCAATTAGCTTTAAGCGATAACATATTCAGTAATATTATAAGTTTATCAACACCACAAAATAAATAAAATAAAATCCCCTGTGCCCCTTGGTTTTTGTGGCTGTTGGCTTCTCTCATATTTATAACGAGCCCCTCATTCCCCTTCCCTTGTTTGCTTAATAGCTTAGCGAGGGCCTCGGTTCTTGCAGCCTTGACACCACAGGAAGCATAAGAGGGTTCTCACACAGCTTCCACCCTCGCCGTTCGATGGCGTTCTACGTCACACCAGCGGTAACTCAGGACGTGGTACGTCCGCCGCTTAAGAACGTGGGTGGCGCTGGTGAGCACTCCCAAGTTCAGGTTATTTGTAAAACATAAATACCCCCGAAAGCAGAAGACTTGACAGCCGTCGCCGTAGGTCAGCGGTAGAACACCGGACGCGTAATTCGGAGGTCGTGGGTTCGGATCCCACCGGCGGCATGTGGTTGTATTTTCTTCTGCTTTTCTAATCAATTAGCTTTAAGCGATAACATATCCAGTAATGTTAAATATTGATCAACACCACAAAATAAATAAATAAACTAAAAAAATCCCCTGTGCCCCTTGGTTTCTGTGGCTGCTGGCTTCTCTCATGTCTGTGTTGTTGTAAGTGTAAAAAGTCTGAGTGAAGTTCCTCTTAAGTTGATCATTGTGTGTGTATTAAATATTTTTGTATTAAAGCCACTACAGCAAGGATGAGGCAATTGAGATTTGTTTCATTGCAAGGTAAAGAATGCGGACGCAGCAACGTTGGAATAAAGTGCTGAGGCGCCCTGCCAGCAGCAGACAGATAAACTCTACCCCCCTTTCTTCTTCGTAGGGTGCATACTATGAAGCATGTTTGACATGACACTTACATTTTGCTTACTATTGATTCGCCATGTTAGCTTCCTAGTCACCATAACACGTAAGTTTCTCAGCTGTTTGAGTGCTTCGAACGATGCGCAAATCGGTAAACACTGCTATGTAGTTTCTCTCCTGTTCGTGTTGTCGAAGGGGGCTCAAGGGTTCATAATGACTACTTTTTGAAGGACTTTACCGAAAGTAACTTTTCCAACATATGTGCAAAACTCAATGCGCACCTGAGGAGAGTGAACGTGCCTGTGGATTGCGTATCACGGATCGTGTACCCTGACGGATCCTGAACTGCGCAGGGGTTAGTGTCACAACCACTAATTAAGTTTGTTGAGAACACTGCGCTTATAGTAGAGAGGTAGAGACGCAATGACTGTAATCAGTGACTCAGGCGGCGAAATTGCCGACAGGCTACTGTAATGCTAATCCCGCCTGTAGATTTACACCGCCGTCGCAAATTGTTCATTATAACCTGAGTACCCTGACATAACTATGATTGGCCACATATGCGCATGACATGAAAATAGCCCAGCAGGAAGAGTAAACTGCGATGCCACCATTGGCTATCCTCGAACGTCCTAGGTAAAAATTCAGGAGAAGCGTTTAAGACTAGGCAGGTGGGACCAACAAACATTTTGCTTCATTTGAAAGAATTGCAGCTCGTTCTCAGAGACATTCATATAGGTAAAATTAGGGCCTTTCCGGTTTCAGAAAAAAATTTATTTTTGTTCTATGTGCCAGAAGAGCTTATGAATTAAAAAAAAAAACAAGGGAATTAGCGTCAAGTGAAAAATTCTCTCTGCGAAGACCGGCTAAGTTATACATCGTAGCTTTGCGACATTTAGAATGATGGTGTGAGCGAAGCTTCTTTCCAGGCAACAAACCATAGTTTTTGCACCTACAGTTCTCTAGTTCGATACAGTTGACTAGCGCAAGAATAAAAGCAGTCTCCAGCACGGATTCTCGTTCTCGAAATAATTGTCGCTTTTTCGTTGTTATCACTAATGGACCCGTCATCGCATGTGAATATACTGTCAGTTTAGAGCAAATTAAGTGAGTATTGGACTCCGACACTGAAACCACTAGAACAATCCACATCTTGGGATTGAAAAGAGTCGAGGAAAAATATTTTTGAGACATGAAATTAATCATTAAGATCGGTGACACAAGTTTGTTTTTCAAATATCTGGAAAACGTGCGTTCTCTTGTGGAGAAAACAGCGGAATACAATTTTGGTTTGTTGCTTTAAAAAGAAAAAAATATTCCCAAGGGACCCGATTTCTTCTTTTTACTCTAGACTGAAGTCCTTTAAAACTGCGTTTGATCAATAACGCGAGCCCTCATCTTTTTTGTTTCACATCGAAATAAACAAATTTGAAGGCTTTGAATATATGTACAGCGCTTTTTCAGGGAAGTGTTCTCCTGGTATTGCAACGAAATATTACTTTTTTTTTAAACAGCATGTAACCACTTTCAATACAAGCAATTAACCAATGGTGAAAATTTTCACTTTCTTTAAATCTTGCCTTGAGTCACTTTTTTTAATGTCGACAGATTCCGCAACTCGCCAAGACTGCTCTTCCTCCGAGAATCTACGACAAGATGGACCTTGCAAGGGACACTTTTTTAGTTTTTTAAAACGCTTTCTCTAACATGTTATTTCCTCATTCTTTGGCATCACTGCACAGCGAATAATCTTTGGTCACGGAAAGAAATTTTCATGCGCTTTGAAGAAGAAAGTTAGGCTTTATTGGTCCCAAAGTCAAAGACTGCACCGGGACCTTCGATATATCATTAGTACAAGAAATGGTTACAGCATAGTTAGCGGATAAATACAAAATATAGAAAATATAAAATCAATACTTCACAAAAACAAGGTCAGAATCACAATAACGCAGGTAATATAACACATCAGCAAAAAGAGAATAACACATCAGCATTCCAATAAAAATACTTTGTTTTTGAATTCAGGCAAGGAAATTGATGTTTTTAGATTGGGTGGCAATGTGTTCCAAATTGAAATGGCTTGAAAAGACTTTTCTTAGCATGGCATTTCTCTTGTTTACAGGTAGAGCTCATAGTAATTCGACCGAACAGCAGAGCTCACCTATGTGGGGGAAGCATCATAACAAGCAATGTAATACTGACGGCTTCGCATTGTCTGTTTCATCTGTAAGTTTAAAAAAACACCTATTTTCCTAGCTTTCTGCTTGTTTTTGCCTCGAAAAGAGCGGTTTCGTTTCAATTACATGTCTTTTAGCAGACTTACCGAGACTGCATCCAAAAAAACCAGCGCAACAAAAGAAGCAAAAGGTAAAAATAAATAAAAAAACACCGGGAATGTCAAGTATAAAACAAACACTATTTTTCTGCAATGAAACGGAAAGATATTGAGCACAAGGCTGAAGACAGATCTAGAAGGTAAAACTAAAACCTCCTGAACGCATTAGTCTGTGTCATCAGAAGCTCTCGTAGACAGTTTCAATACTTTTGATATGCTGAGCAATAATGAACGATCCCTACAGTTCTTAATGATTTTACTCTTATTTTTGTCAAAACTGTTGATAATACATAAACTCTAACGGCTTGCACCATCCAATCATCATCAGGCTTACTGCGCTCACTGTAGGGTATGTTGTGTTGTCCTTAAGTTGAACCCTTCCAGTTAGCCTCCAAGTTTTTGTCCAATAGAAAATATCGGTAAGATACAGCTGTTATAGATTTTTGACTTCAGGAAACTACTTGCAGAATGCCATCAAAATATTGCAGCCCATGTCATAGTTTAGAGTAGCTGCAATAATTAAAGTAATGGTTTTAAGGCTTAGCTTATTTACTGGACCATTCACAGAAAGTGCCTTGACCATCGAAGACTCAGCACCAGCTAGGTATGGACGTGAGGTGTAATGGACTGCATTCCGAGAAGGCAACCCAGTCAAAACACACTGCAGAATTCTAAGATAAAAAAATGTCTGTAGTCTTGTCGTATTTTCTGAATGTCTTTTGTAGTCTGTGTTGTATTGTGAAGTCTGTCTTCCGCTCTCTTGAGTAGTCTGTCTCGTGTAGTGCCTCATACGCTGTGCCACAGTCATTACTATGCAGTTCTTGTGTTAACTGTCACCTGTCAGTTAACACAGGCTTTGTGTATCCAGAAGCCATGCACAAGAATGCATAGCTTGTTAACAGACATCTGTCAATTACCACAAGCTGTGTGCATTCCAAAGTAATTCATGCACAAATCCACATAGGTGAATTGAAATGAAAATGATAAATTTATTTAATGTCACATGCTTGTTTTCAAGCTTGTTCACGTATGCTGTCCAGTGCTGTCCTGGAAGCATGTTCCTAGATGAGTCCCCTATGAGCCAAGAATAGTAGTGTTATTTTGGCTGAAAAAAGAAAAACTATTGTAATTAGGCGTAGCAGCAGCCGGCAGAAAGTTTAAGGGGGCGAATGATATTAAGATGTTTGTGGGGATAAGGTGGCCGCGGCTAGCATCGAAAAGAAACAATTACAGAGGTATGGAAGAGCTTTTATCCTGTAATGGGCGTAGTCAGGCTGATTCTGTTGCTGATGACGAGAAGGGGTGCTAATCCTCTCAGCTAAGGGCAAGCCTTACACCTGCTAAACGTTCTCCACCATCAGCCGCTTCAGTTCTTTGAGCTTAGCACGGCGGAATTTCTCCCGTGACCCCTAGCATCTTCACAGGTCTCCGCGATGAGCTGCTTTTATGAGCTGGCAGCAAGCTTCGCTTCATTTTTTTTCGTTCGTTTACTTGCCGGCACGTTCAACTGCCTTTTCATTCGTCCTGAGCACTGAGCTAAAAGGACGTTGCTCTTAACTGCGCCATAATGCCTGCGGCCCTTTATCGGCCTCAGCGATGGGTTTTCCCACTTGACCATATTGCCATTGGCTGCAAAGCCATCTTTGGTGCCCTATGTGAACCTTTCACGCCTTGACTCGAATGGCTAAATTACATAGCCAAGACGGCTATACGGAAATGAGCGCTTTGAAGTGTTGAACGAACAGATGAGGATGCTGACTTCTTTCAGCGCGCAGCTGACCTGGCGCGACGCCAACGGGGGTATTCGCCAACCTTTACAAGCCAACATCACCGCAGACTCCTGGGAAACGGTTTGCAACCGCAGTCTCCACGTGGCATTCGCTACCTTAAGTTCCGAAAGGAGAGGGGGTTCCGTACGACATGAAAATAGTATTGAGCCTACGCAGCCTGTCGAGTGGCCTTCACGCGTACCAGCGTAATTACTCGCTGTGCGCGTGATAGCTTAACTGAGCGCATCACAATCATTCAGCAGGTTTACAGAGCTCCAGGGCAGCCACCCGAATTGTTCAGCACATTAAGTGATTTAGCGGCACTGAAACACTTCTTGCCGACGTGGCAAAATAGGTAGGTTGGCACGTGTATTTCTTGAGAATTCGGTCATATGTAAACTGCCTCCTCAGGAAAGGAAAAAGAAACTTTGATGCTCATGGGGTCTAGCAGTTCCTAAAATGAAGCTTGTCTCTTCACTCTGCGCGTGTTCGACAGATAGAGAGAAAGGAATTTTAATGAGAGGAAAGGAGGAAAGGTCGGCCGGTGTTGACATAGCCCTGGCCTGCTACTCCACACAGGGGAAAGGGAAGGGGAGGAAAAGGAAAGTGCGAATGAAGGCTGATGATGGCATAATACAATGAGTTTCATGGGTGATGTCACACGCACACACAATGGCCAGCGCTCGTATCGCGGTGAGTAGACGCACATGAAAGTGATGTCTTGGACACAAACAGCGACGCATCTCATTAATACACAATGGAGTAGGGGCTCCATGAAAACAGTAATGTGCACTCTCAGGCATGTCAGACCGTAAACGGAGTGAGCCACGTAAACTGTGTAAACCTTGTAGGCAGTGCACAGGCGGTCACAGACGGGTATGCAGGCCTGTTTCACACAAAAACTTGAGCACGGCCTTCGTCACGCACCACAAATCAGCACTTTTCGCCCTGGCGCCTAGAAGAGTCTTCAGACAGATGGCGAGAGTACATTTGTCTCACGGTCACTTCCAGTGTTTTCCTGTCATCAATGTAGTTGAGGCACTCGGAAAGAAGGTGTCCGATAGTCTCTGGAGCATGGCACTGTATGCAATTTTGGTTAGTTTCTGTTCCGATCTTGTTAAGGTAGTGCTTGGCGTTGGCAACACGAAGCAGTAACCGGTGGAATAATGTCCCATGACGTCGCATTACTCTAGATGGCAGATGAAATTGTGAGCCGGCTTCAAGCTTAGAGACGCGGTCCTGTTGATGGCTCGAATCGCTCCAGTGCAACTGCATTGCGGCTTGCATTAAATGCGCCAGCAAGGCTCCAATGACAGATCTGGAAACGGCTATTTCAATGAAAGCACCACCATCATGTGCCAGCCGAGCCTCGCCATGAGCACATTCCAGATTTGCGGAGAGCTATACATCACGGAAGTTTGTTTCTCCTGCGGTCATGTCGGATTGAAATGTTTTCAATGCTTCAATGACTTGGTCATAAAATACCTAGAAAGAAACTTGCTCTCGTGGAGCCTCTAAACATGGCTTATGGAAAAAAAAATGCCACACTTTGAATTCACCTTTTCGAAGTACTCCGATGGCCTACCGAACAACCGAGAGAATCTAAGATAAAAAACGCTACAGCGAGCAAAGAAAATACCCTCCCACGTTTAGATACAGCTTCTAAACATGGTTTAAAGTCGACAAAACCGAGCACACCAAAAAGAAGACAAGGGTGCAATGTGCTGCTTAAAAGGTTTTTATTGTACAGGACGTTGAGTGGCTATGCAACCTGAGGATTCATATGCCAAAGAAAAAACCTATGAACTGGATATTAATACACGCTCATAGAAAAATTTTCTCTCGAAGACGCTAACTGCCTATTTCGCTGAAAGATGCGCCGTAGTTTCCCTGACAGATGCGCAGCATGTTTTCTTGATAAAGTGCTAGCACCCCTTCTGATGATTTTTATGTTGTTGTTTCTGCGGATATTTGGTCTGCCAGTGGTGACTGGTGTGTTTGGATACATCCTTACAACGAGACGGAAAGCACCATTAGAGATCGGTTCACAGCTGTGAGAAGGAAAAAGTTTGCTACGGTTCGGGAACAGTACATAGTGCTTACGATCAACTGTTGGCTCATAATTACCTATTGTTGTATTTCCAGCTGTTGGCTCATATTTTCTGATCTTACACTTACACGGCGTCGCCGAAAAAGGAGGGCTTTTTCGGCACCACCTATTCTGGGCGTGTCGCGCACTCTCCATGTTTTTCTCGCAGCCTCTTGCCTTCTCTTGTATATACGCTATGAAGATTGAGGCTGGTGACTTTATGGATGCTTTAAATCAGGTGATGCACGGCGTTATCTCACAACATACATAAATTCCTGGTCGTTGTGGACATATACGGTGCCCCCACAGGGGTGAAGGTTTGTCTAGGATCCGTTCTAGGATCCGTTCTGGCTATCACGAAGGATCCGTTTTGGCTATCACGAACGGATCCGTTTGTCTAGGATTCGTTCTGGCTATCACGAAGCCTTTTTGCATTTTCTCTGGGAGACTGTGAGTAACCGCGGGCACATTACAGCATAGGAATGCGGCTAAAGAAAGCCTAGTGACACTTGTTGCTGGGCTAGTTGGTGCATTATTCTTCGTACAAAAGCTAGCGCAAAACACGACACACAAGAAAGGTAGACAGGACAACGCGCTACTGACAACTGATCCTTTATTGGGAAGAAACACGTAATATATAGGTACACCGTCAACCCACCTATCAGCTGCAGCAAACGTCAGAATGATGTAAAGGGTCATAAAAGCGATAAAAGACACAAAGACTGAAAACACGACGTAGCTAAAAACGATAAAAAGTGGCGGAAGAACATTAAAAGCATGACACGTGGTGTATAAGGCCTAAGAACCATGACTGACTGGAATTCAACAGGATGATAACAAAACGATATTGTATAAAAATGTAACAAATGCAGTAAAAGAAAACACGTGAAGCAAGAAAAACCTGATAAAAAGCCTGTGCGCTGAACACTTGAGATTAAATTGAGGGGAAAAAAACAAAACAAAACCTGTATACATGCTCGTACCCAGGAAAACCTTTCCAAAAAGCATTCTTCAGTTTTATACAAGAAGATAGATGCATCGCTAACAGCATTCGCGCCCTTTTTTCTGATCAGAAAAGCTTTTAATTCACGGGACACTCGATCATGGCCTCTACCTAAAACAACGGTTTTTTCAAGAATGGGCCGGCAAGTGTTTTGTTCACAGTCCTTGCAATGAAGAGGCAGATTTGAACCTGTTCCTGTCCCCATCGAACGTTCATGCTCCCTCAACCTTTCATTCAGGCAACGCCCCGTTTGACCAACATACACTTTTCCACGTGTGATTGGGATCTGATACACAACCCTTTCACTGCATTCCACGTACCTGCGTGTATGTCTGGTTCCACAGGATTTTTCTGCTCTTTTTTCCGAGTTGACACGAGAACACAACGAGGCTAGCTTACAGGGAGCGGAGAATACTACTGGAACCTTAAACTTAGTTGCAACTTTTTTTAGATTATGCGCAACGCGGTGAGAGTAGGGAACCACTTCTGGCTTAATTCTTTCTTCAACAAGTTCAGGCCGCTTTCGTTCCACGTCTATTATGCTATGAAAAAGGGACTCCACCACACTTGTCAGGACAGACTGTGGGAAGCCTGCATCCTGAAGCCTTAGCATCTGAAACTGGAAGCTTATTTCCATAGTATGGCAACAGGACTTCGCAATGGCGGCCTTTAAACCTGACATGGCAATGGCTTGCTTCACAGTCTTAGAGTGCGCCGATTTATAAGACAAGAATCCCTTCTGGGCACGAGGGTGATACATCCAGCACATCTTCTCATTGCTTATGGAAAGTTCCAGGTCTAAAAACTGTAATTTATCACTTTCCGGTTGCTCCTGTGTAAATTCCAATCCTTCTCCGTTCTGACTAAAAATTCTTAAAATCTCGTTAACTGTGCCTAAGTAGGGCTGTGTGTCCTCTTTACTTAGAAGGATAAAAATATCATCGACGTACCTGAAAACCTTCAAAACCTTATCTTTATCCAACTGCTGATTCACACTTCGATCAATCATTGAAAAAAAAAATATTGCTCAGAACCGGCGCAACACAGGAACCAATACAAACCTCTTTCTTCTGTATAAACAAACCACTCTCAAACTCTACCACTGTAGCGTTAAGGTAAAATTCTAACAAAGTCATAAAGTTCTCCAGTGACACACCAGCTGCGTTTTGAAAGGACGTAACCCCACTTTCCTCAATGCATGCTTGTACGGCTTTGAACAATTCCTTATGGGGAATGGAATAAAAAAGATCTTTCGCGTCGACAGAAAAGAAATACCCAATTTGCTGCTTATCTTTAAGAAATTCAATAATATCCAAGGAGTTTATTGTTGCAAAAGGATCAGTGACCACAAGCTGGTTAAGATGCTTCAAGAGGAACTGACTTGCGCGTTGTCCTGTCTACCTTTCTTGTGTGTGTCGTGTTTTGCGCTAGCTTTTGTACGAAGAAGAAAGCCTAGTGATGTGGTTTTAAAAGTCACCTTCAGGGCATCATTTCTCTATTCCCGGTTGAAGGCAAAGCGAAACAATCCCGCTGTTTTCTATCTTCGAATAACAGATGTCACGCGTTGAAGGCGAGTGTATGCACGCCTAAAAAGGAGAAAAAGAAACACCGATTTCTATCTGTGGCTGAATAAAAAAGTTGAAAAAAACTTACACAATCATAAAAAACAAATTTGCAGGCAAATTCCAGGCGTTTTTTACGTAGACTTTTTTGACGAGCTTACGTTCCTTCTTTAGGTTAAAGCAACGAAAAAGTACTTTTATTTCAGAAATATAATGAAGTTGACAGCGCAGTAGGAGACACTGGCAGATTGCGACGAAGAATGAGAACGAACACAGCGCTGGCTATCAGCTGAAGGATTTTTTTGCGACATCTAGTGTAAATACATAGATGACGCAAAATGATTCAGAGCGTCTACGTCAAGAACAAACAACAGCACCCATTCCTCAGGACAAAAGCAATACAGTAAAGTTTCACACAAGTTCTTTATCTTCCTTCCTTGCACCAGAGGTGCCCCGCCAGAGGCGGTTTGTTTAACTTGAAAACTGAAGCTTTTCTTCGCACCAGGGGTGCCCCGTCAGAGACGGTCTTGCGACGAGATACGATGCAGGGATAAAGGGAATACTTGAAGTTTATGTACAGATATTTACAATCACCTACAAGTTAAGGCACTGGAGACATATTAAGCAGCAAAAAGACAAACAACAAAAAGGTGGAACTGGCTAACACTAGGGGAGGCCCCTACTCGGCATAGCCGAAGATGCATAGCACCTGACCTTAGCTCAGAACCCCTTTTTCCTGCTCCGGGGCCCGGTTTTAAAGCCCGTAAGGCCCGGCCCACATTTGGTAGCCTCCAATCATGCTACACTCTTCCTACGATTGGCTCATCGAGAGCATGGCCAGCCCTCTAGCCATCGTAGGGCTAAACACCCTCTCCATAGCAAAATAAAAATAAAAACACAAACGCACAGTCGTGCCAGCCAGTGCCAGCATGTGCGGGGTAGAACATTCTCTCACTCCAAAATAAAAGTAAACACAAACACAAAACCCACTCGTGCGAGCACGTGAGTCGGTTTCCCCAATGGCCCCCCGACCTTGGCGTCGTCTCGGAATTCGGGATTATCGGGCTTAAGCGGGCAGCTACCACTGTAGCTGACACCGCGAACTCGGACCTGCATTCCAAGGCGACTTAGCCTTCCCAAGGCTGTTTAGTCGGCGCCTCACCGACCCCCGGTCAGTAGCGTCACACAACTCGGGCCTTCGCTCCTCCCGGCTAGCCGCCCTGACGCCGTTCCGTCCGGCAGTGCTTAATCCTCAGGAATTCTGCAGTCTTTTCGAACGAGACGTTCGTCGCGAGCTTGTGTCGCATATCTGGTGTCCGCCAAGACGAGGGGATCAAGACAAGGGGGGGTCGACGTGTGGCGGCCCTTCAGCCACATAGCTTTCACCGCTCTTTTGCCTAGCCGGCGCGAATCAGCCCCAAGGGGCGATGGACGCCCGAGCGGCCCGGCGCCTGCGCGCGCACGCATCGTTCCAAGAAATGTCATTCTTCGCTTCCAGCGCACCCCACCGTCCCGTCCCGTCCCGTCGAGGGGGGGGGGGGGGGGGGGGTCCATTGAAGACGGCAGCTGCGGGGCACTGAGAAAGAATTAGCGGTAGTAATGACCCCGCACGCACTACCGATCCCTTACACGCCCTTTCCAAGATTCTAAAAAGGGCTCAAATGGCACTTTTAGAATTATAACAAAAGGGATCGGAGCCTGTCACGAAACCACCCTGCGGGTGACATAACAAACAAAACGTACACATTCAAATGCGTGTTTCACATTTAAATCCAGCGCATTGGCCGAAGTCCAAGCAGTCGCGCTGGGACCAATTGCATCAATAAAACTAAAAGCAAAATAATGCGCACGGGCACCAACACAACATTACGCAAAATGCTTACGGGCACCAAGGAAACATAAGCAAAATGCACACTCAAATACACACGGCGGCATGCTTGCTGCGCGCCGTAAAACGGAGTCCAAGTTGATAGGCTGTATCCAGTTCACCTGCATGCACACCGTCGTCCTGCTCGCGAACGAGCACACATACACACACACTCGCAACTGGAGCACTCAGTAGCACTGATATGGGGTCCGTAAGCGGCCACGTGAGCCTCCTTAGTCGCACCGAGCGTCCCTGTGTGCACGTTCGAGCCACTACGCGTTAATCAACCACATTAACGCCTGACGGTCACTCAGCTCCCTAGGCTGATGACACCACGGAGCGAGAACTCTGAAGCTGGTGCCCTCCAGGATCAAATACGTCCCTGTCTTCGATGGGTCCAAACCCCTGACCACACGACGCACCTGAGGGCCCGCTCTCTCCGGCGCGCCGGTACGAAACTCGCGCTGCGTAGGGAGCGCATACCTTGCCCTGTCTAACCATACTAGTGCGGCCGGCTTTGCTACAACTAATTTGACGTACCGCAGCACGGAACGTACTGTTCCTCGCAGCGACTTTCAATTTGAAAGCCACGCCTCTGCCTTCGGCTACTTCGCCTCGCTTGGAGCCATTTGCCCCGTTCCTGCACGAGCCAACACTGAAATTTCCACTCCCTGCATTGTAGGCGCTTGCCGGCTCCGTAGCATCGTTTAACTCTGGGGCTGCATAAGAACTCTCGCAGTCAATCGACCCGAGCTTGCCTTGTTGCACGTCGCTACGCATCTCCTTGTCCTCGAAGGACCTGGTTTGACACCCGTCGGGTGCGCTCAAGAACTGCGCGGCGCCCGGTCCGGTCGGCCCATCAGGCCCACCTTCGTTCTCTGCCTCGGAGGGAATGTTCCTGTCATCACTAACGCTATGGGGCACTTCATGCCCTATGCCTGACACAATGTGTCGTTGCGGCAACGTTATATTTCCTGCTGTCACTAGCTCCGTGTCGGAGGTCCCCAACTCAGCAATCGAGCCTGCAGGAATTAGGCCGCTGTCCAGCTTGTTATCGGACAGCTTCGTCTCGATTGCCCCCGAAACATCGGAATTTGGCTGCTCCTTTTCGTTGCTAGCCGCGTGTAGTGGCGGAAAAGCTGTGATATTTTCGCGCCCCTCAGGAATCTCGCCCTCATCTCCTGCCTTTTTTTCGGCCTTTTCGAACGACGAGGTGTTCCCGCATGCCGGCTGCTTGTTTACAGCCACCTGGCTGCTGCTTCCTTCACTTGTGCTCGACGAGCACAAGCCTTTGCCTTCCAGCGCAGTCTGTCTGGACTCGGAGTAGTTTCCCCTGGCTAGTTCACTAGCCCTCCTAACCCCCTTGAGCTCAGCCAGCTCGAGCTCTAGCTGCTGGCGCTTTGCCTCTAACGCCTTCAAGACGGACTTAACGTCCTGAGCTTTTTCCTCGCGAAGCAGCGTCTTTCCGCCATTTACCTTTGCAAGTTTGGCCTCATAGTACGCCAAGCGCGCCTTCGCCAATTCTACTTGGCACCTCACATCGAGTGAAGGTCGGCATGGATAACCCTCCATACCGCCGTCTGTTGTCCTACCGGCTCGAACACATGCACAGGGACGAGAACAATGCAACCAAGGAAACTCACGGTTTCGATGCGTCGATCCGCATTGCCAGCCTCCTGGTGTCGGAGTCTACCGTCACTTTCACCGCACGCTGCGATGAGCTGTTCCACGCCGCTGGTACTGTGCCCGCTGTCGTCACTTGCTGCGACCCGCCGGTGACCGTCGAGTTTCCGACTCGACACGCTGCTTCTCCTGGTTGCCGTCTCTCCACAGGTCCTTTCTCAAAAGCTGACCTTTTGTCTGGTCATCACCTTTTTCCCTGTCTTCAGTCTTCTTCTTCCTGCGCCGTCTTCCAATGGCCGCAGGATCCTGTCGACTGCGCCAGTAAAGTTTCACACAAGTTCTTTATCTTCCTTCCTTGCACCAGAGGTGCCCCGCCAGAGGCGGTTTGTTTAACTTGAAAACTGAAGCTTTTCTTCGCACCAGGGCTGCCCCGTCAGAGACGGTCTTGCGACGAGATACGATGCAGGGATAAAGGGAATACTTGAAGTTTATGTACAGATATTTACAATCACCTACAAGTTGAGGCACTGGAGACATATTAAGCAGCAAAAAGACAAACAACAAAAAGGTGAAACTGGCTAACACTAGGGGAGGCCCCTAATCGGCATAGCCGAAGATGCATAGCACCTGACCTTAGCTCAGAACCCCTTTTTCCGGCTCCGGGGCCCGGTTTTAAAGCCCGTAAGGCCCGGCCCACATTTGGTAGCCTCCAATCATGCTACACTCTTCCTACGATTGGCTCATCGAGAGCATGGCCAGCCCTGTAGCCACCGTAGGGCTAAACACCCTCTCCATAGCAAAATAAAAATAAAAACACAAACGCACAGTCGTGCCAGCCAGTGCCAGCATGTGCGGGGTAGAACATTCTCTCCCTGCAAAATAAAAGTAAACACAAACACAAAACCCACTCGTGCGAGCACGTGAGTCGGTTTCCCCCGACCTTGCCGTCGTCTCGGAATTCGGGATTATCGGGCTTAAGCGGGCAGCTACCACTGTAGCTGACACTTCGAACTCGGACCTGCATTCCAAGGCGACTTAGCCTTCGCAAGGCTGTTTAGTCGGCGCCTCACCGACCCCCGGTCAGTAGCGTCACACAACTCGGGCCTTCGCTCCTCCCGGCTAGCCGCCCTGACGCCGTTCCGTCCGGCAGTGCTTAATCCTCAGGAATTCTGCAGTCTTTTCGAACGAGACGTTTGTCGCGAGCTTGTGTCGCATATCTGGTGTCCGCCAAGACGAAGGGATCAAGACAAGGGGGGGTCGACGTGTGGCGGCCCTTCAGCCACATAGCTTTCACCGCTCTTTTGCCTAGCCGGCGCGAGTCAGCCTCAAGGGGCGGTGGACGCCCGAGCGGCCCGGCGCCTGCGCGCGCACGCATCGTTCCAAGAAATGTCATTCTTCGCTTCCAGCGCACCCCACCGTCCCGTCCCGTCGAGGGGGGGGTCCATTGAAGACGGCAGCTGCGGGGCACTGAGAAAGAATTAGCGGTAGTAATGACCCCGCACGCACTACCGATCCCTTACAAATACAATGACTATGCTTCCCCTGAGGTGATGTTTCTTTGGTCAGCTGTGCAATTGAAAGGGAGCTGACACACGGATTCCGCGATTGTTGTTAACTTCAAGAAATACGTAGAAATCTAAAGTAAATGTGAGGGGAAGACAGGCGCCGAACAACAGGTTATCGCAGGCAAAGTCAGTTGAAAAAGAAGAAAAGGAGCCAACGCCCAAGGGAAAATTTGAGAAAAACCAATTAGGAAAAAAGCACAAATGATGGCCAGTGAAGAGTGGTGTGTAGGGCAGAGAGGCCTCAAAAAGATTAATAATTAAGAAGGAGAAAAAGAACCAGGTTTGGATCAAGCACGCTCAGGAGTTTCCGTATTTTTTCTTTTGTAAAAATTCTAGCTCTACGTCCCAAAATTATCCAAATACTCCATTCCTTGTACATGTGTGCGTTTGTATCCGCTATGTACACTGGCCGATCCCCCGCCGTGGGTATATGCCATTAAGCTTGAGGACATCATCATCATCATCAGCTTCAGACGTGGTCATGCGTGGCCAGGAGGAGGGAAGGTGCGGGGATCAGTAATGGCAGGTAGGTGTACCATCCACTCGATCGGGAATTAACCCGACAGACCGGCGGAAGGAAAGAAGAAACACGAACGATAATGCGAAAAAATTGTAGAGCACTGCAGACTGCTGCATTTGAGAAATGCGAGAGCGTTCGCGTTTGAAGGTCACCAACGTTTATAGGTCGACTTATAGTTTTCACGCGACTGTTATCGCATGGCTCTTGCATGACGTCGGGAACATTTTTCTGCAAGTCATTGTGGTCGCGTGATCTTTAGGTTAGCAACTTTTTTTTTCAAGTCGTCTCAGTACAACACCCCCAACACACTTTTTTCCGTCGTAGACATCACAACGCGCACACTTCGTGCGCCTCAAACACGCTACGACCCTTCAAGCCTGCCAGGGTTAGTGTACTTCCATACAATAAAGAAAAAACAGTCACAATTTCTTCTCTGTGCAACCGTGGAGCCTCCCATCCAAGTTCGTGCAAATTATAAAGGTTCTCATGAAGTCGTTTTTCCTCACCATGCTTAAAGTAGGACCTCATGGAGCCAATCTTAATGGCTACGCCACGAACTTCCGGCTTAAACAATTGCCATGCTACAAATGTCTGTAAAGTGCAATTACAGCTGTAAAGTTTCACCTTCAAGGGGTCGATGCAGAATGCTTTCGAGCGGCCCGTGTACGATCCCGCAGCAATCGTGCTATGCACTGTGAGGAGCCAAGTAGACAGTAGTCGGTTGATGTGCGTCCCCACGTGAACGCCAAGCGCGTCTCTGAGCTTTACTTTGGTGGCGCCTTGGTCCCTATCTGGAGAACGAGAACACCCCTCCCCATAGCTTGGAAGACTGCTATAGTAACCTTTATCCCTAAGCCAGGTAAGCCTATCAACAGCGACAACCTCCGTCCCATCTTCCTTACTTCTTGTGTTAGGGAACTAATACAGGCCACGGTCCATTATCGTCTGTCAGCCTACCTGGAACGAAAGAAAACCTTAGCGGACACCACGTTCAGATTCCGACCACACCGTTCCGCACAAGATGTCCTCCTGCAACTTAGCAAGGAGATCCTTGATCGGATCGAGCACCCTAGCAACGACAAAGTTGGTTTGTTTTTATTTGGTTTTACGTCCCAAACTAACTCAGGCTTTGAGGGGCACCGTAGTGAAGGGCTCAGGAAATTTCGACCACCTGGGGTTCTTTAACGTGCACTGACATCGCACAGCACATATGCCTCCTGATGTTTGCCTCCATCGAAATTCGACCACCGCGGCCGGTATCGAACCCGCGTCTTTCGGGTATCCAGCCGAGTGCCACAACCACTGAGCCACCGCGGTGGCGACAAAGTAGTCCTTGCATTGGATCTGCGGGGTGCTTTCGGTAAACTGACCCTTGAGAATTTGCACGGGCACTACCCTACCACCTGTGAAGTCGTCAAAAACGCGGAGGAGCGCTGGCTTCTCCGTATATACACTAACACAGTACTGCGGCAGGCAGTACTAAAACATTTCAATCCTGTATTCTCAGGGAGTGCCGATATTGGGGAGAGGTGTTTGCCGACACCTATCACATGGTGTTGGCTTGCCCCTCAAATCCTTCCTTCCTACCTCATCCCCACCCTACCCGAGAGCACTGGAAGGCTGCCCTGCTCGGTGTCTCCGACCTCTAGGCTCAATAGGCTCTGGTAGCTCGAGCCCGGGCCGCCGCGGAAGCCACGAGGGTACCGGGCTAGGGACCGCCCCCTTGAGTTTGTTAGGGTCAGGCCCTTAAGATCTGACTCCAGACCAACTGTGACATAGTTTAATAGATATTTGCCACCACCGCCACCACCTTGGTCACATGTACAGATGAAATATTAATCGAATTTTCAAAATACAACGCCTGGCAATTTGCTGCCGCTTCAAGCATTGCTGACGATGCTCATGTAGCGCGCTGGGTGTGTGTGGTTTCAAAGCTTTCAGAGGGTGAGTGCATGGTTTTATGTGGTTTTATAACCTTGGATGCTATGCAAGGTGAAATTGATCAATTACCACTTTCGAAAGCAGCCTCTCAAGGGAATTTTATAAGACATTTATATCTGTGTTATCCCCTGTCCTACTCCCAATTTTTGAGACCAGTATTGATGTTGGATTTTTGCAACAGTTATTTCCGAAAAGTCATATTGTCTCAATACCGAAAAGTGACGATAAGGAAAAATTACGATTTGTAGATGACTACAGGCCTATCAGGCTTGACAACGTTGATTATAAGGTCTTCCTTGAAGTCCCTTCAAATCGGCTACAGCGTACAATTGCTACTTCGATGGAGCTGATAAAACATGTGGCTTTAGGGGTCGGTCAATTAAGTCTAATCTACATATAGCGCGCATGTTGTTGCAATATTGCCATGACGCTCATGAACATTTAGCACTGCTACAAATTGTCCCAGCAAAGGTGTTCGATCGGGTGCCTCATTAAATTTTTTTCTCTTCAAAATCACTTCAATCTTGGCTCAATTCTTTCTACTGGGATACGCCTTTGTTGCAAAAACAGCTCAACACGCTTGATTGTTAATGGCTGTCTCTCACAATGAGTCCAAATTCAGTCCTCTGTGAAACAGGGTTGCCCGCTGTTTCCGCTTCTGTTCGCATATACTTGGAGTCACTTTGTCCAAGTGTTATAAACAGTGAAGCCGCCGCGGTGGCTCAGTCGTTATGGTGCTCGGCTGCTGACCCGTTAGAGACGGGTTTGATCCCGGCCGCGGCGGTCGAATTTTGATCAAGGCGAAATTCTAGAGGTCGTGTACTGTGCCATGTTAGTGCATGTTAAAGAACCCCAGCTGGTCGAAATTTCCGAGCCCTTCACTATGGCGACCCTCATAGCCGGTGTCGCTTCTGGACGTTAAACCCCCCTAAGCCATAAACCTATAAACAGTGCCGCTCTTAATTGTTTTCATATTATGGGTCACGAAGTGAAGGTATTATCCTATGCGGGTGACCTCGCGTTTTTTTACTCTGATAAGCCAAGCATCGATGAGGTTATTCGTTTAACGGCAAACTTGGGTTCTGTGTCAAGAGTTGCGGTCTCTGGTTTCATAAGTGGGGAGCTATACCTGCCGAATATGCTGTTATACAATGGAAACCTGCGCCTACAAAGTAACTTCTTTCTTTGAGTGCCTATAAGCACAGTGCACATTAGTGGAAAGACAGCGTGCCAACTCTTCATCGCTATGCTCAGACATTTGTGCCCCATGGTCTCTCAATTTTATTGCGAGGCAATACTACTTTCACTTTCAGCTCCTCGCGTAGCGAGGCCGCGGTAGCTACCATTGACCTTGAGCGGCGCGCAGAGCGGTGTGACGTCACAGCTGCAAGAGCAGGGCTCCAACTTGTGCCGTCGCGAGGCGAGGTCGCGCGTGGTGGCTGCTGCCTAACTCCTGCGCCCGCCGCGCGTGGCGCGCCTAGCGGTGTGACGTCACAGCTGCAAGTGCAGGGCTCCAACTTGTGCCGTCGCGAGGCGAGGCCGCGCGTGGTGGCTGCTGCCTGGAATTATTGAATTGGACTGGATTGGATTAGATAAGATTAGATTAGATTAGGTTGCATTGGATTGGATTGGAATGTATAACCGATACATCACCACAAGTCTAACCACAAGCACCACCACCAGCTACACTACCAGCTGAACCATGGCGTAGCTACGGACATTGCTTTCGCAATTACCGGGCTTAACCAAGCTAAGCCACAGCCATTCTTTTGGCAGAGTGACCACATGCAGTTTCTTTCTTGCCACTAATACCTATTATGTATTGCAAATCCTTCATTGCATAAGACTGTATATCCAGCGTTTACACAGAGTCTTCGCAATTTTTGTGTGGGATTCGTCTTTTCAATCAATCAGGCGTGAAAACAATCTGGCGGCCTGTAATATCCGCTGTAACTGCTGTAACCGCTGTAACCGCTGTAACCGCTGTAACCGCTGTAACCGCTGTAACCGCTGTAACCGCTGTAACCGCTGTAACCGCTGTAACTGCTGGCGGCCTAGGTTTTGTCCACTCGTATGTCCGACAGAGGGCTTCACGTTTCATGCTTTTCTCGGACGGTACACACCCAATAGTGCGTGCATTCCTTCAAGTAAATTTAGTTCATGCTTTTCCGAGCATCAATGTGCCCTCCAATGTTTCTGATCATCCGTGTTTGTGGGGATTCATGCATCATGTGCATTTGTCTGTTCGTTTCCTCCTTGTTTGTTTTTCCCCTGAGTTCCTTTCTTCGTAGTCCAGTAAACGGTTTCACAGAAATTTAATTTTATTCTCTTCCCTCCGCCGCTGTATCACTCTGTGCATTTTGGTTCACTGGGAAATGACATCCTCAAGAGAGTACGTAAAATGCCCGTCTCGCTATGTACAAAAATATTTTTCATTAACCTACACAGTGAGACATTGCCAGTTAAAACATACGGCTAGAGAAAAAAGGCATTTTCGGGTGTACACTGAACTGTCACCTTTGTGATGCTCCTGAAACAATTGAGCATTGTTTCATTAATTGTAAAAACACAGTACTCTTGATGGACATCCTGTAGCGGACATTGAAAGAAAGGACTTAATTCGACACCGCTTTCTGTACGATTCGTCACTGCACTACCATTTGTTGATGAACCCTTATATATGTTATTTTTAATTGGATTACCTGGCATGTGGAAAAGACGCATGATGGACTGACATTGTGAATCTGTTGTTTCTCCTCAAGATCATTTTTTTTAGAATGATTGTACCCCTAAAATAATTGTATACCTAGAACGAGTTTGAACTGGAGTGGCAGTCACTTTTAGCGCTGCGTTCTTCATTGCCTTTTTTCTAGTTCTTTGTTGCTTAGATGTGTCGTGTTATGATGTATTAGATATGTGCTCCGATTTGACTCTTTCTCGCGCTTCGTTGCTTATGTGTGTTAATGTACAACTACTTTATTAATATTTGCAGATAGCCAATGCACATAAAACATCGCATCATTGTAATAAATATAATGTTGAAGAAAAAAAATAATACAAAAATAAGGCCTTTCGTCTCTGTTCAGAGAGTAGTGTACTATAGTGCGGGGGGTATATGGTGTGCAGGATTGACCTCCTGCCTGGCTCCGTTTCCTCGGCGCGTGCTTGTGTCTTCCTAAATTTTGATGTGCTGACAAAATGAGAGTGGGTGCTGGTGTGATTGTATATGACGGGTTGCGTGATGCCGCCTGGTTAAGTCGGTCTTGAAGCCTGTCAGTGTGGGTGTACTTCCATGCAAATAAGAAAAAAAAGACCCTTCTTGGCGTATGCGTTGCGTGCCCGCCGGTTACAGAGAGGGCTTAGGTTCGAACGGCAGTGCCGCCGAATTATTTCCTAAAATTAAGTTGCTTTTTTTTTGGTTTTGATCAATTGAAATGACGCAGTAATTGTCTCATGTACCTCGGTGCACACCCGAAACCGCATTGTAACGGAAGGGATGAAGGAGGGAGTGAAGGAAGAAAGAAATAAAGAGGAGCCATAGTGGAGGTCTCCTGAATTAACTTAGACCAACCGGGGATTTTCAACGTGCACTGACATCTCACAACACACTGCCGCCTTTTGCGCTTCGCCTCCATCGAAACGCTGCCGCCGCGGTCGGGTTAGAACCCGGATACTCCGGCTCAGTAGACGGACGCCTTAACCACTGAGCCACAGCGGCGGTTCTCGAATAGTCATTTTCATGCGGACACGCTCTGCCGACACGCTCTGCGACCGGTCATGTACACGCCACTCATGAGACAAGAAATCCTTTAGCATCAAGAAGCAGCGCATGAGACCGAGGGGAGGATAACGAAGACGGCAAATCGTGAGGGGAGAGCGCCAAAGCATTTGCATTGGGTTCAATTTGTGGCAATCTCCATGATTACATAATTGCAACTGGTAGGTTGATTTGCTAACTCCTTTAAAAGTCTTGGAGTTTTTTTTTCCCCAAAATGTTTTGTTATTTCACTTCAACTATTCTTCTATCGTTTTTCATGAATACATTTTTCAAAATTCACGTTTGGCTCCGATATTTTGTCGTAATCGTATGGAAATTTCCTTATTTATACCACTATACCTTGGCCAATCCCACCACGTGGGTATGTGCCATTATAAAGAGGATGAAGAAGAAGAAGAAGTGAGGGGAAAGGAAGTGCGGTTAGCTGGGGAGCTTGTGAAACTTTTTAACGGCGTACTTTTAATATTTCGTTAAGACACAGTCTAGTCTGCCCTACATATTGCCTAGGGCAGGACAGCAGAATGGTAAAGCAACAGCTCGGTCGTAAGCGACGAAGTGCTGCTAGGGGCTCGTTCTGCGCGGGTTAGTCGAAGTAACTGTGCCTTAAGTGCTCCACACCAAGATCGGTATTGCTCATGACCACACCACTTCCCCGGGATCCACGCATAAACCTCCGAATGTACGACGACGACATACCACTGGTCAAAAGAAAAGACTTGAGGTCCTTGGGCGCTATATACTGGACACTTTGGTTGCAACCTTCACTCGATAACTCCTAGACAAGCCGCGGAGTGGCGACACGCAACCGCGGCCTGTCGGAGAAGAAAGCCCTTAATAAGACAGAAGCCCTCATCACCAGCGGCTTGAATTATCACCTTTATTATCACTTGCTTAGCAAAACGCAGCAAGACAAAGCTGAATATGCTTGTTAGAAAGGCGACCACCTCAGCGCTCCGCTTACCACAATCCGTTCGCACAAAGCACTCACTCCCAACGGGTACTTACCATACAATCTCGGAACTACTCGAAGCCCAACGAAGCAACCACATGCTTCGACTAAACCGCACAAAACCTTCCAACGTATCCTACGGCATCTGCACCTGGCCACCACCACAAGCACACCGGCCCCTGACTATCACATCATCCCACTTGACATCCAGGGCCTACTGCGCACCAAACCGCTGCCCAGGAATATGAAACCAGAGCTATACAGGGGCAGGCCCAGCCCGTGCTGAATATTCCGCCGAGCATTACAGAGGTAGTCTCGACATCATCTACATGGACGTTGCTCCACACACCCTACCAGGCCTCTCTGTCGCCACCTACGTGGATGGGGCGATCGGTGTCACACAGCCGCCCTCCAAACCAACAACCCTACGGAGGCTAATAACGCGGCCATCGCCTTGGCGCTAATACACGCTACACAAAATCTCAACATCTCTGAAATCTGCACCGATGCCCAGGCTGCGTACCGTCACTATCAGTAAAACATTATCACATCAACCACCCGACGCACTTTCGCATCGGGATACAGTCTAACCAAGAGATAATTTTCACGTGGGTTCCTGGGAATGCCTTGATCCCCGGTAATCACTGCTTTCATGCGCTGGCTGGAGAACTATTTCTCCGGGCCCAGGAAGACCGAACACCCAAATCTACACGGGAAACCTCACTGGCTCTACTCACGTAGCGCGAAATCACTACTCAATACAAAAACAGCGGTTTCGCTCTCTGACCACTTCACCGTACACTAGATTCAAAATACAGTGTAATCTGGCAGCAACCGCAGACAAATTGCTACATCTCACCTTACCTCCTTCATCGCTACTATCCTGTTTTTACCCTCCCACTCTGCTCAACATGTGGGACGGCCAAGGCCACCCTCGTGCACGACCTGTGGGAATGATCCAACCCATGGCAGTTCCTTCCCTACCCAACCCATGCCACTCCTCTCGAGAAGCCGGTCTGGAAGCTGCTCTAGTCGCTCTCCAAACATTACTAGTGGACAGAGCTCTCCGTGAGGCCCACTTCCATGGACTATTCAACAAGTAGGAGCCCACCGTTGAGGTCTTTTTGAAGCGATCGCTTCACTCTGCTAGGTATAGCAGGGTACCCTTTGCTAACATTAATACGTCTGGAATACACGGTGGGATATTCATGTTACATTTTAATTATAATCTATACTCACAAATACACTTAAAATATGTAGGAATCAGGTTCATGATTTCATACTTGGTACTCGAAATATATTCTTAAAATTTGCCAAAAATACCTCAATTAAAGCATACTTCGAGCTCGTTTCAAATACGTGAAAAAATATGTATGCGGTTTTAGCTCTTTGTGAACGTATTGGATGTGTACATTCGTGAATTTCAAATTATTTCGTTCGAAGTATACTGCAGTTCTAACAAACGAGCAGTCCTTTTAAATGTATTTACAGCACACTTCTAGCTGCCGTAGAATAGTATAGTGCTCGAATCGCGTTTCTGGAAATGGCACCGGCGTGTTGGCAATGTATTTGAAGTGTACTTTCGTAAATGCTCAATTAATTCGTCCAAAGTACGCTTGAATTCTAACAAATGGGTAGCATGCATAAGCATGTTTGCAGTATACTTCAAGCTGTCGTTAAACAGCCTAAATCTTGAAATTGAGTTTCAGAAAATCTGATTTGGTTGCTGGCAATATATTTAAAGTGTACTTTCGTAAATACGCAATTAATCCGTCCAAAGTATACTTAAATTCTAACAGATGGGCAGTCCGCGTAAACATATCTGCATCACACTTCAACCTACAGTAGAACAATCTAGGGCTCAAAATGGCATTTCGCGGAACAGTGAAAACTTTCCTTTTCCTGTCGTCCTTTCGTTAATGGTAGCTTCTAGCAGGAAGGCAATCGCCATGTGTGCAACATGACTCTGGCAAGTGGAGTCCAAAGAGCAAGCTAGGAAGAATGTGGGCCACCTAGTTCACGTGAACTTGCGGCGTCATCGCGACCTGCCTACCGAATAGTGAGCAAACTGCTCACCATTGTAGGTGGCAGTTCAATTAATGATTGTTCGCTCGAGAAGATCAGTCTGGGCGCACAAGGCCCACCGCTGGGAGCACCTTCCTTCGCAGTGCAGTGGAACATCGCTTAACCACTGCACTACTGCGCCAGGAGTGGTATGAGGACTCTGAGGGATCTGTGAATGTAAACTTGAGAACGACCTTGCGCATATATTGGAATTAACGCACTACGCTATCTCCTCATGTTCTGAAGGTGGAGCTAAAGTGCCCCCTCTTTTTGCTGTTGTTGTTGCCTTAGTGGCATGGCACATACCAACGACGGGGAATAGGCCAGGATTTAATTCTTTTCTCGAAATGAAGCTGTTCCTCGTCCTCCTCCTCGTTCTGCACTTAACGTGTTTTCCATATTCGCTGTTTACGGCTCGCCTCAAGCGAGCCAGACGATCAGACGTCGAGAGCACCACATCGAAGCTTGCTTTTTTTAAACTCCTTTTCCCAATGCGCAGCAGACGCTTTCTAAGCTGGGCTCTGGCGGCGGGATTTCGGCAGATAGCAACGGACTCGGCAGATGACGAGAAAATGGCATTCGATACTCCAGCAGGGCACTATGAACGGAGAAGGACGCTGATGAGCTTAGTCTAAAGCCCTTCTGTCTGGCAGAGGACAGCTGATTTTATCCTGGCAGGCCTTCTGAGAAAGTTGTGCTTCGTGTATATAAATGACATAATCATGTACAGTGACAACTTTGAGGGACATTGAGCAACATCGAAAAATCCTTGGTGCGACTGCGAGGAGCGCGCGTCAAGCTTAGGCCTTCAAAGTGCGAATGCCTAGAGAAGGAGGCTAAATACCTCGGGCATATTGCTTCAGATAACGACGTCCGGCTAGACCCGGAGATACTAAAACGCATCTCGGATTTTCCATCCCCCACTAGTGCCCGTCAGGTTCAGCATTTCCTAGGCCGGATTGGCTTCTAGCAAAGGCGCATAGAGGAATTCGCC
Organism: Amblyomma mixtum; assembly: GCF_055824585.1. Taxonomy (NCBI): domain Eukaryota; kingdom Metazoa; phylum Arthropoda; class Arachnida; order Ixodida; family Ixodidae; genus Amblyomma; species Amblyomma mixtum. The sequence goes on along the minus strand of NC_143018.1, from coordinate 127,003,766 downwards.
AACCTAGCTAAGCCGACAACCTTAACAGTAAAGAATGTCGCTCTTCGCTGGCGAAGGGATTCGGCGGATGCTACCGGAGCTCTGAAGAGAAATGTAATCAGTGCACTGCTGTTGAGGCATCCAGATTTCAAGTTGCCCTTCGCTGTGGTCACATATGCGTCAAAGTTCGCGCTTGGTGCCGTGCCCTCGCAGGTTATCGAGAGTAGGGAACGTCCTGTAGCATTTGCTAGCCAATAGCTGAGCCCCACAGAGCAGAAGTATGGAGCCACAGAAAGGGAGTGCCTCGCGGTTGCATGGGCAGTAAATCACTGTAGGTGCTACATTTGCGGCAGCCATTTCAAGCTAGTAACAGACTGCCTTCTCTAAGATAGGTGATGAGTGTCAGAGACCCCAGCTCGCGGCTGCGTAGATCGAATTTAGTGCTGTAAGAATATTCTTTTGAGGTCGTACGTAAGTCAGACAGACCCCATATGAACACAGACGTGCTAAGCCGCCAAGCCACCGTCGCAGTTGTACGGAATTTTGTCCCAGTAACTGACCCGGCCGAGTTTTGAGAGCGGCAGCTCAAAGATCCCGGCCTCAAGCGAACGATCGAAACCTGAGAAGAGAAATCATTGGACCCTCAACATTCAGGCTACTTCACTGGTAAAAACGGAACCCTGCAGCAGCGGACGCGGCCAAAGAGGAAAGGGAGACCAGAGCCTACCACTTGGGAAATGGTCGTCATACATAGGTCGTGGACAGAAAGGGTCCTTCGTGCATTTCACGACGTACCCTGCGCCGGCCATTTTGGCGTAATGAAGGCGCGCACAAAGGGTTGAACGATTTACGTCTTGAGTGTCATCCGACAGAACTTTAAGGAATACTGCGCAGGGTGGCGTTCCTGCATAGCGAGAAAAACACCCAAGGGTCGCAGGCCAGCACTAATTCAGACGTTGACTGAGTCTTCGGCTCCCTTCGAGCGGACTAGTATGGACATAGCCGGTTGGTTTCCCACGACCACTTCCGGAAAAATGTGCATTCTAGTATTTGTAGGTCACCTTTCAAAATACGCAGGGGCGGCGGCAATTCCATATCAAAAGGCAGACACGGTTGCGCGAGCGCCGGTTGAACAGATCGTTCTCATACATGGACCTCCAAGGCAACTCTTAACAGACCAAGGAACCAACTTCGTATCGCAGCTAATGAGGAGAGTATCCGAGCTGTTCAAGATAAATAACAAGCAGACAACACCATACCGTCCTCCTTGCAACGACACGTTGGAGCGACTAAACTAAAGCATGACCGCTTTCCTGTCGCATATTGTCTCGCGCGACCAGCGTGACTGGGACATGTGGCTCCCCTATGCGATGCTTGCATGCAATTCCGCAGCGCATGAAAACACGGGCGACATGCCATTCTCCATCCTATATGGCAGAGATCCAGACGAGCCGAGTGAAGTCGCAGTGGGTCCCCGTCGCGTCCCATACGCCTCACTGGACTCACTGGACGCCTCCCATACGCCTCAATAAGGTGTAGCTGGAATCGCGATTGCAGGTTGCATGGGACATAGCAAGGGAGACCTCAATCAAAGTGGCGGAGAGAATGAAAGAGGCGCACGATCGCGGTGCCAGACACGCGCCGTTTCATATGGAGGGCAGCATGTACATCGAGAACTGCCAAGGACAGTCAGGGCTAGCTAGGAAGCTCCAGACAAAGTGGAGATGACCATGTCAGGTTGACGAGAAGCTTTCTCCAGTAACCTTCAAAATCCTAGACATGAACCGACGCGTGATCACGACACATGCAGATCGCTTGAAGCTGGCACGAGCTCACTATTCACCAAATGAGCGAAGTGAAAGTCAAGATTTAGATGGGGGCGGCACTCAGAAGGAGCGTGCAGATAGTTCGCAGGAAACGTCCTCTCCTGCATTTGTCCCGCAGGCGGCAGGGGTTATGGCAGGAATGACATCTGACCTATTTAATGCATTGTCGGAAGACGAGACGTGCAATGCTGCTGCGCAGGTAACATACATGGGATTGTCAGGCCAATTGGCCTTTTGCCCCGGCTCCCTCTTTCTGTAGAAAGAAAGAAAATAAATTTCAATTTCAATTTCAAAAAAAAAAAAAAAAAAAAAGCCTTTATTTAATAAAAGAGGTGAGGCTCTTTTAAAGAGCACCGCAACGGGTGGAGTCCCTATTCCGGGACCCGATTGGTCGAAGCCGCCAGCTTAGCTCTCTTGACCAAAGCCTTTTGGGCCTAAAGGTCCGAGGCCCCTGCCATGAGCACCGCCTAGACCCGTAACCACACACAGGAGCCCATACCTCTCCGGTAATAGTCGTGAATGCCGATATCAGCTAAGAAAGCCGAAAGCTAGATCAAACTAATGGCATCTATCAAGAGCAGTTGGGAAATGGTTAGCTCTGTATTATTTCGCAACTAATAACAATGTTCGTGCTCCTGAGCTAAGACACTGGAGTTGGCAGTTATGTATTCGTTTTCATGAAGTAGTACCTTTGCGGGAGAGCATGCACCGTTCAATAACAACCTTGGCTTCCTTTCGCTAGGCCCTCCCCTCGATTATTGTTTGTTGTTTTGTTGTGCCATGATAGCGCTGAAAGTGGGAGCTCATTTTTAAATATGGTGATGTTTATGCCGTCCAGTTTGGACTTAAGGGCGAGGCTTGGGTGCTGGGTTCATACGTGTGTCTGTGCAAGTACAGTGCTGCTCTGTGATACGCCCAGTTGTGACTACCGTAGCATGGTGTTAACGAAAATGTTATGTGGAATGAGAGTGCTTTCGGACCCATCGTACAGCTGCGAGGGTACTCAAAGCGGTTTTAATATATCGATCTCAAATGTTCGCCGGAACATTTTTTCGGCGGGTGAGCGAGTGTGACCGTACGCTGCGCGTTCTCGGAAGGCCGCTATCTACGGTGACATCTTTCTTTTGCGAGACCCTGGATACACTTGAACAACAGATTGTATGGCGCCGGGACTCTCCTTGTATTGGAGCCAGCCTGGCCGTCATCTTTAAGTATTCAACTGGTCAACCACCCCCAGCAAGAGTGGCAATGGCGCTGCCCAGAGAGGACAAGGCCCGGGCCGGTGGGCCGGTCGGTCCTCCGGGGCCCCAAGCGACCAAGCTTTCGGGGAAGACAAGCCTAAGCGAACGAACAAGGTCCACACCGCGGCCCCTCAGTTCCTCCTAGCGAAAACTTCGGCGCCAAAGGAGTGGCACCAGAGCCTCTGCATCGTGTACTCGATAATATGCAATTCTTGAATAGATTTGTTTTGTCTCAACTGAGTCTAGCGGTGTCTCTTTGCCTCTCCATCCCGTGCGGACCCTCACAGTATGTGTTGTCGTTACAAAAGTGTCCCCACTCACACGACGTCGTCTGGCTTGTAACTGAAAAATCTTTGAAGGAGGTTATACCTAACAGCATCACTTTCCTGTTGGCAGTGAAGTCGCAGTCTTAAAAGTTCCTTCAGTTTGTGAGGACACTCAACAAAATGTCGATGTCGAGGTGGGCGTCAAGTAAGGATTAACGCCCAACATTACGCCCCGTGGAGGAGTGACTTGATCGAAAACAAGTTGGAACAGGACCAGCAGTGCCCTCTCCTGAAGGGCGATGCTTCATTGAAACATTACATTAAAGACGCAGGTTCAGTCCGGGCCACGCCTGTCGCATCTCGATGGGGGCCAAATGCTAGAGGCCTGTGTAATCTATGATGAGAGTGCGCTTCAAAGAAACACATGTCGAAATTATCCGGAGCGTTACACTACGGGTTCCTTGAATGCGTCAGTCGCTCTCTGACGTTTAACCCGCAAGCCAAAGCCAATACAATTATGAAAGACGACAGCGTTCGTAGTAAGATTTGTGGATACCTCTGAGCACCTAGGAGCCTCCTCTAAGCGGTGGCAGTGTTGTACCGCATCCGCGTTCATTCGGGAGGATGTAAACTCGATTTTCAGTGCCGTCGGCTACCCACCGCTTTTTAAAGGAGTATTCTAATGAGTATAATACTTCCCTCGGCTTGGGGCTCGGCTTTTTGCGGTGAAATGCTCACAAAATTGTATTAGAGCATGCCGTTGCGTGGGTGCGCCAGGAATTCATTCCGCGGACGAATAACTTTAGTCCGCCTCCTGCAGTGAAATCCACTTGTGGCCCATTTTAAGTCGCATAAGCTGAACTGAATTTAATTTGTTTTAGTGTGGCAAAATAAAATACATAGGCAGAATTTGTAATTCTTAAAGTTTTTAAAGAATGTTCGTAGTTTCTCTCCTAGCATACTTTTAACGCATTCATTTTGGTCTTTAGGTACGGGACACAATAACACATATGAAGTCAGTACAATACATTCAAAAATGTTTTTAGCAGAGCTTTATTCTTCTAAGGCATTCGGCCAACCAAATGCTCTGAACTAAGCTTAAACAAGACGAGTTAAACACTTCCACGCAAATATTTCTTTGCTACGCAAAGCGCTGCTTAAAACTCCAGTGTTGCGCCCGAAACTGTATGACATAAAGGTACATATTGGCCTGTAATGGCCAGGAATTCTGGACTCTAGTTTAGAGAGCTTGTACACATGATTGTGAAACTTAGGCCATAGGCATGTGAGCCGTGGCGCAGAATTGCCTGCCGTGGCAGTTTTGTGTATGCGAAGTCAGCTTCTTAGTCTATGGCTATGGATGAGAGTCTAGACTGCATTTGGATGGAAGGAATTAAAACAAGACACTCGGTATTTGTGCCTTTTCAAATTAAGTAAGAAATTGGCAGGTACCGGAAATTAACGCAGAAACCTTCGCGACCGCGCCTCTGCGAGGCAATTTGAGCCTTCGGACGTTGAACGTCCCATGATGTAGAATATACATCGTAAACATTTTTTTTTTGCAATGTGGTCACAGCCATTATAATTCTCTTAAGAACCAAAGACTGGAAAGAATGAAGAAATTCCCGTGAACTTGCTAGTTCCACCATTTTTTACCACGCCATTACTACTAGGGAATGAAATACGATGCTACAGCAGATTCAGACGCGGAAAAGTATCTGGAATTTATTCTATAAGCATTTTAAGAGAACACAGTGGACCTGGGTTTTAGCTCAAGATACGTGAAGCCGTTTTGTAAAGAACTGTTCACAGTAGTGAGGCTTTTTGCCCATTATACTGGACGGAAAAAGTGGCACTCTTCAACTCGGCTACACTTTCTGCCTTTCCACGTAACACACTATGCGTCCAAATACCAGTTTTGTGGTATTTCACGCCCCTCAAAGAAAAATTACTCCACATTTATCAATATCTATCAATAATGTTTCCATACCACAAACACATTCTGCTACATTTCTAGGTGTGATAGTTGACTCGAACCTAAAGTTTAATCATCATGTCGCCTGCGTTGTTAATAAAATTCGTTTCGGAATAAGGGCTCTTATCAGAACAAGGCCGTTCTTTAGCTTACATACGCTGCTTTCAATCTATTAAGCATTCATACACTCCCATATTAATTACTGTATCACCTCATGGGGTAGCACATACAGAATTCATCTTTCTATGCTCATTTCTATACAAAAACAAGCACTTCGAATCATCACTTTCTTTTCTTTTACCCAGCCGTCTGCACCTTTGTTCCATTCACTACATGTCCTGCCCCTTGAACATCTACACAAATTTCAGGTCCTGGTTTTTCTTTTCAAAGTCATCAATAATACATAGGTGTTAATTTTTCCCTGAAAATATAATTACTAATAATAAAGTCACGCGTTTTGCTTTGTCGAACAATTTATTGTTGCCAAAAGTACGGACTAATTATGGAAAGCAAACTACATCGTTCTTTGCCATCTCCACTTGAAATAATTTGCTCTCTTCACTGAAATCCCCAATGTCATTGCACAAATTCAAAAAAATGTTAAAACGAAACTTGTTTGAATCCTTAGATGTTTAATAACGTTTTTGTGTTTGCAATCACTATGTAACATTCATTTGCTGTACACTTCTTTCCTTTTTGTCGCTTTATTTGCCGTCCTTTTTTTTTACCTCGAATTGTTGTGCATGCGTCGGTTTATGTATTCTGTTCATGTAGCCATAGGAGGCCCTATTTGCAGTCTCGACTTTTGGGCCTCCTGATGTATATACCCCATAACCATGTACTGTAAATATGAAATAAACTTGATTTGAAAGGAAATGTGGGCCTCATCGAGCGAATCAGAACACGATGTTGTTTCGCCACTCAATCATATAAGCAATTGTTAGCTAAATTCAAATCATCAATCATAGATTTATGTGACGTAGTATGTCTAGAGCAGATGTGTCAGTTTTGCTGATAATTTTCCCGTGTTCTTTTTCCTCCAGGAATGATAATGGCAGCCGGGCAGTTCGGGTGATCGTCTTCTACAATACTACGATAGATAAAAAGGGCGTGCACACATTCGCAGAGAGCATGACAACCCATCCCAAATTTGACCCAGAGCACTATTACGACGTGGCGTTGCTTAAGGTAAGTACAGCCTAATTTTCCGTCAGAATTCCAGTAAACGAAACTATTTGCTGTCTGGGTGGTTGTGGTCAGTCACATTATATGTATAAAAGAGAAGTTAAGGTTCAAACGAGAAGTGGTGCGGAACTAGGAAGCATAGCGGAAAAAGACAAGGACGACACATACCGTAGTAAAGCGGAAAGCAGGGCTAGGCTAGTTGCTGGATGTTCGCTTTGAAAAGGGGTAACTGCGTGCGTACTGTCCACTTCAACTTGTGTTGTAGGTGTGTTCAAGCGCAATTACCCCGTTTCCAAGAAGGACGACGCAGGAGACAGGACCGTGGAACTGTTCCTAGTCCAGCTCACAGCTGATTGAATAACATATGCGAGAGAATGCAGCACACAAGCTCTTGTATGTCTTCTACTGTTGAGCTTACCTCCAGTCAAGAATAAACAGCGCCCCCACCTTGGAGCAAGTTAACTAACCCTGCATAATATACGTTCTCAGCAGAAGCCCACTGTGTATGAAATTTTTTGGGACTTCATTGTCTGAACTAGCGCTTTTGCAGAACTGCATCTGCTGATCGCGGAAGAAATGCAGCTGACGTGTTTCTGCATGAGAAAACGTGTATCATCACGCTCAAAAATACGTCTATGTTTTCAAATACGTTGCAGAATATTTGGTAAGATCGGTACCAGCGCATGTATACATTACATGGATTCAAGATAAAACGTTGGAACCTCGGCGTCGTCGTGCCGGGAATGCATCCAGCATGGTGCGATGACTTATGACATAGAGCGACTCATACAGTACCCGACGAATTAAACCTTTGTTTTCCAACGGCCCAATGGCCCTAATAGGGCTAAAATTGTTACCTTATTGCTGATCGTGGAGCAAAAATGAAACTGTTAAATAATATATAAGTTGCTCTGGCATCAGCGGCTGCACCTTCAACATCAAGGTTTTCTTAAGGTTGAATTTTTAGACTGTTTGAATTCCTTCTTAGTATCAGTGATATTGTAAATGTCACACTGTCGTAAATATAAAGGTTTTCGCACTTAACTACGTTTACAACACTTCGGTAAACCTGTGCTGGAGCACATTCCGCTTAATAAAAGCTTTCCTGAAGTTTCAGGTTGATGCATGAAATGGAATAGCTTGTCAAGAATTCCTTAAGTGTTTTTCGTCTCCTGGACATGCACGCAAGAAATTCATTCGGCACAATTCCTATTTATTTCAAGGCATTATACTTAAGGAATCCCTGACTGTAAAGTATGTCAGAGGTACTGTGAGACGTCCTTCTATTTACCATATTTAGCAATGTTTTCATAAAATATTTCTGGTTTATTCAGTGCAAGCCTCCATACGCCCCTCTGTATGCCCCTCATACGCCCCTCAGTATATATATATATATATTGTAACGGCATACGGCCTATGCTAACCAAGAGGGGTGTATATATATATATATATATATATATATATATATATATATATATATATATATATATATATATATATATATATACATACAATATATATATATATATATATATATATATACCCCGCGAGACGACACCTCCTCTCCCTCTACCCAGCGGAGCACATCTGGTGGAGCGAGCGGCGACCGCAGCGGCGTCGACTGTGGCGCCATCTGTTGGAGCGCGGCTGCAGCGTTGCTAGGCAACGGCGGCTCAATATCGTTCGTGGGCCACGGCATACGGCTGAAGTGCGACCACGCGACGAGCCGAACTGGCTGGCGTAGTGTTGCTTTCGCAACAAAAATAAACCGGCGTGTATTGAAGGGAACAATTACTCTCAAAACTATATTCATTTCCGAATATATATCAAGATCAAAAATGGTAATATTCACAAATTAGATATTACAGGCCAGGGTACTGAACTACTCCGGAATTCTCGTAAGCGAGCAGATGTGGCTTTTCGCTTGCGCAAACTGCGAAAGGCGCCAGTTCGAGCGTGCACGCTTCCTCACCGGACGCCACAGGCAAGACCCGTCGACCCATAGTTGCGGTATAGTTATGCGTCGCTATATTCTCAAGCGAGTGACGGAGGAGACGACGGAGGAGGGGGGGGGCGTAGAGGGGAAGGCTCAGTAACTTCTCCGGAGCTTTTGTTGCCACAAGCGAACCTCCACAGTTGAAAGGGGGATAAAAATAGATCGAGGGAGGGTGCATGAGAGTGAAGCGCGTAGATGGATGCCAGGGGAACACGCTGGAAAATGTGTATACATAAGAACAGATAGAAAAAAATAGCGCGATGTATACTGTGGCCTTGAACCGATTGTAAGAAAAGGGAGCAAGTGCGAAAAAGGCGGGGAGATTTGGGACTTAAAAGTTAGGGAGGGGGATACTTGTTAAAGGGGTTCAGAATTCTTGGCGAACATATCAGCGTAAGAGGAAAACCAAGTGCGAGCCGCCTGTTCGGTGCTGATGTTAGGCTGATCCCAACATGGCCGAAGAGAAAGAACTGTTGTCTTATGAGAGGCATCAAAGAGCAAATCTTCGTTAGCTTAATACAAAGCCCCCCCCCCCGCTCTCAAAAAAAAAAAACAACGAAATTTGTGCCCGAGGCCACTACCATGAAGAAGACGTTTGAGATTCCATCGAAGCAGTAAGAGCATCTGTCCTCCCTGACGGCTGCCACCGTCGGCGACGCTGTATGGTCACACAGAGGCCTGACGTGTTCTGTGTGACCATAAAGGCCATAGGACACGAGGAGCTTCAGAAGCTCCCTTGTACGACACAGCCGCCGCAAGTCCCAGTCCTTTCGGACTTAAATCGTAACGAGGGCCAGCAGACGCTCACGCTAATCGAATCTCTAAAACCAAGACCGCCACCGGCCGTGAAATACGCAGCAGCAATTCTCGTGCTTGCCAACCTTCATGCCGCCAACAGGAGGTCCCTGCCTACATCCGCCCAGCATCACTCGATAGATCTCATCCGGTGCGCCCACGCAAATGAGACGTCTCTTTCACTTGACCCTCTGTGCTACCATTGCAGTGAGATTGGCCATGTGCACCGCAACAGCCTTTACGGACGAATGGGTCTGCCAGTCTTTTGCGCCGACAGGCGACGACCGGAGTGTGATCAGCGCCTCCCTGAAGTTGACAACTACCTGGCCTCACTAACCGGTTCGCCACAACACCATTCCCGATCGCCATGTCCCCGTCCCTCTCCTCTACGCGACGTCCATAGGTTACTCTGGCGAAGAGACAGCCATTAGCCCTCTTAAAAAAGCTAGAAGCGACAACCTTTGGGAAGAAGTTGCTCTTCAGCAAAGTGTTCAAAATTCCCGACCGCTGCAGCCAGGTGGCCGCATGATTACGTTACGTTCCAACACTCACGATCGACGCCCCATTATCTCCGATGCCGCGAAACCAATCAGCGCCGCATCTACCGGTGCCGACTACTCTGTTCTCAGTAGGCCATTAGCCGCAACTCTGAAAAAGATGACTACGCCTTGGACGGGCCCGGAACTTCGTACTGCATAAGCTCACTTGCGTACCTGGCAACCTTCATCCTACTCGACCACTATTCGCGCGACATCATCCTTTGCGTGTAATCGTTGACAGAAAATGGCGAAGTTATTGACCTTCAATCAGGTCAGTGATATCGACGGAGCGCCCAATACACAGCTCTTCTGACCGACCGATGGCACTCTAAATCCTTGATGATCACGTCATCAATCTGCGACGTTCGAGTCTGATGATGGCCGTAACAGCGAATACAGCGCTAAACTTTGAAGACACTGTATAAAGCAAACAAAGCCTGCTTTTCGAACTGAGCTTTCTTGTCTACAGAGGGGTTGCTCGCCTAAAAGATGGCAAGACACTAGTACTGCTAACGAATTTCGAGAATGAGAACCAACATCTGAGCACTGAGACTGTAGTGGCTCACATAACCGGTAACACTAACATTTCAATCGCCACTGGTCTTTCAAGGTGGTGTCGACTGAACAGGGGAGGCCTACCACGGATTAGCAGTTCGAAAGGAACCCCGGGGTTTCCCAACTGCAGAGCAGACAAGAGAGAGATCTCCTCTAGCGCTGTGGGTCAGTCGACAGTCAGCTTACCGCGGCCCTCCCACTGAACGCGCTGCCATCAAAGGCCAAGTCAAAGCGGCTGTTCGCGGTGACGTTATTCAGCCCTTCCATAGTGCGTGGTGGCACCCGTCGTTCTCACTAAGAAATCAAGATGGCGCACTGAGGTTTTGCGTAGGTCACCGCCGCCCAAACAAAACTGCTAAATAAGACATTTACCCCCTGCCACTAATCGACGATGCTCGAGATCGCCTCTGCTCCGCGAAATATTTTTAATGAATGGATCTAAAATAGGGATTTTCAAATAGATGTAGATGAGAGGGACCATGAAAAAAACAGCATTCCAGATGGGCTCTTTGAATTTAAAGCAATGCGTTTTGGTCTGCGACCTCCACCGGCAACCTTCTACCGGGTTATGGACATAGTCATTGCACATGTCAAGTGGCAGGCATGCCTCCTTCATCTTGACGACGTTGTGATCTTCGTCTCATTGTTCGAGGAGCACCTTCAGCGCCTCGAAGTAATCCTCCAAGGCATCATAGCTTCTGGGTTTACCTTAAAAAACCAGAAGCAACACTTTCCTTACACCGAGCTCAAGTTATTAGGGCACGTCGTAAGCGACGCAGGTCTTAGACCCGATCCAGAGAAAACAAAAGCTATTGTGAACTTCCCTCCACCGCGTGACCAGAAAGCCGTCCGACAATTTCTTGGATTAGGTGCTTATTACTGCCGCTCTCTAAACGACCGCACTAATCGCCGAGCCCTTGACGCGTCGAACAAGGACAAACACGCCTTTCACATAGACGCCCTGCAGGCCAAAGCATTGGAAGATCTTAAAGGCCACCTATAAGCACCTCCAGTTCTGGCCCCATTTGACGAGAACGCTGACACGAAGCTTCATACCGACACAAGCAACATAGGCCTGGGTGCCGTCCTCGTTCAAATCCAAGGTGGTCAAGAACGTACCATCGCTTGCGCAAGTTTTTTTTTGTCTAAAGCCGAATCTAGCTATTCTGCCACCCAGAAAGAATGTGTATCTATTGTTTGAGTGACGTCAAAACTCCGGTCCTACCTTTAAGGGAAATCTTTTAATGTAGGCACTGACCAACATGGAAATTCGGCATAACTGTCACATACAAGTTTGGCGCCCGCACTCGGAAGCCGGTTGCCGCTCACGCGCTAATGTAGATCCGCCTACCCATGATGCCAGCGACGGTGCCATCCTCTTCGGTGACAGCAGTGCAGCGTGCATCGCTAAAATTTCGACCCAGAACTTCTCCACATCATGAAATTTCTAAATGGCACACGCACGACTGCCCTGAGAGCTCTCAAGCGTGCGCTGCCGTCGCTATGCATTCGCGACTGCGTTCTGGTAAATGAAAATTTCTACCGCGCGCAGTACGCTTTACTTGACCGTTATACCTACGTGTCTGAGGGATGAAATGTTAAAAGCCTAGCATGGTGATTCTAGTTCTGGATATTTAAGAGTCGCCCGTACGCTTGCAAGCATCCATGAAAAGTATAACTGGACTCCTCTTAATGCGGACTCTGCTCATTACGTCGGAGCGTGTCGTGAATGTCAGCGTCGCAAGTGGCCACAATCAAAACCAAATGGGCTCTTGAAGCCAATAGGACCAACCCTGAGGCCTTTCCAACAGATATGCATGTTCATGCTGAGGCCATTTCCACTTTCGCACTTGGGAAACAAGTGGCTCATCACTGCTACGGTCTACCTCATAAAATACGTGGAAAGCACAGCCTTGGAAGTTGCAAATTCCTCGTCTCTCACATTCTTCAGCGCAATGGTGCACCGCAGATTCTAATCGCAAACCAGAGTTCTACATTTATGGATGAGTTGCTGCAGGAAATTGTACTGCACAGTCATACAAACCACCGAAGCACATCATCATAATATCGTCAAGCAAGCGGTTTGACAACGGCTGAACAAAACGCTCGCGACGTGCTCTCAGTATGTGCCGACGTCGCGCATAAAATAAAGGACGAAGTGCAAACCTGTCACCTTCGCATACAGTATTGCGGTACAGGAAACGATCGCTCCGCCTAGTGCATGACCGTGAAGTAGCGATAATGCAGGTCTCTATGATACCCCATCTGGATGACGACAGCCGGCATGCTGATGCTCAAACCTTTTTGCACCTCACCGAAAAAACCTCTCAGTTGGCCAGGCTGCCACTTCACAACCAACAACGTCGGGATTCCCTATCCTTTAACCTCCGATGCCGGTTTACTCGGTACACAAATGGAGAACGTGTGTGGATCTGGTTTCCCATTCGCCGAGGAGGACTCAGCGAAAAGGTACTGTGGTGATAATTTGGACCGTGCAGAGTAATAAGGCCGGACCTAAACTACAATGTCGTTCGTGATGGCTTTCAAAAGTCCCGATGATCCGTGCTACCTGAGGCGGTCCATGTGGTCTGCTTACAACCTTATTACGATTGGTAAAGTCTGGCATTTTTTGTGCGCGGAACTACTCCTCTCTATAGACACGCAGTCTTGAAGCATCAGACGATGCTAATGACACGGCACATTCCTCTCTTTTACTCTGTGCTGTTCTTGAGCGCTTCTGTCCAAAGCGAAGAAGCTTATTTAAACTCCTGGGCAGCTGACGTTCAGCCACTCGTGTCATCATGCTCGCTGCTTTGCGGTTTTGTGTCCTTTCTGGCCTTCGTCCAGAAGCATTTGTTTACCGGTGACAATATTGTTACGTGCAGGGGTTTATTCAGACAGGAGTAGGCGACCGAAGCCAGCTGGTTCCACCTGCCCGTAGCAAGATGCCTCCACTTCTTTAATTTCTGCGTAGACCGAGATGCCGACCACGCAGAAGAGGCGTCGCGTATTCATAGCCGCCACACTTCCCCCTACGCACTATGCCCGCTGGGCAAGCTAAATAGTGGGGCGCGAATGGTAGGGCTTCAAACAGGCAACGTGACTGACTTCAGTTCGCACAGAGCGATGGCCACTTGCCGTGAGGCGCGCTATGCGGTAATTGGCTTCCCAAATTCAGGAAATGATGATATAGAGTCCATCGATGTGGCACAGAAACTTGTGGGGCACTGCCCGCTGTCCGATAGGCCGCTACAACTAGACCAAATCACTTGGGCTGTAAGTGAAGTAACGGCAGTGGGCGTCGTAACGAACTTTAGACCGATCTTGGGAGGCGAGAACAAGAAGGCAAGCAAGGCGCCGGGCTTCTTCAGCTAGACAGAGTGTCTCGGCTACGGAGGGCTTTTCATGAGGCTCGGCAGAAAAGGGCAGTACGGTGTCGAGGGTGTAGCGTGGGGGGGGGGGGGGGGGCGAGGATAGAGTAAAAAGAAGGGGATGAAGCCAGTATTCACATGGCGCGCAGTACTGAATTCCCAGTGATGAACGGCAGGAGCGTGCTCCAGTTCTTATGCTTAAAAACAATGTACATGGACGGCATGCTGGTGATCGTTCGGTTCATGCGCTCAGTTAGCCCACTCGTTTGGGGATGGTAAGGCGGCGAAAGTAAAAAATGTGAAGCGCAGGAACGGATAAATTGCTCCACGACATTTGCGGTGAACTGGCGACCACGGCCACTGATAATAACTCCTGAAGGCTCATGGAAGAGAACTATACACCGCATCATAAATGAGGACATATGATAAGCTGTAGCCGAGGGTAATGCAGCCGTTTCACTATACCGATACAGGCAATCAACGCGAACCACTGTCCAGTGGTTTCTATTACAGGACTTAGGAAATGGGCCAAGGAGAGCTACGCCCACTTGCTCAAACAGTGCTCCATGTGGTGTTACAGGGTGCAGCTGCATGATGCAACGCTAACAAGTAGCTTGTATTGTTGACACTGACTGTAGCTGGCGATGTACCGCTGAGTCGTGGCCAGCATTTTTCGGCCAATAGAAGCGGGCGTGGGTAAGGTGGAGCGTTCGTGCCGACTCCAGACGTCCAGATGTAGGTTTTTCGTGCATGGCATGCAAGACGTAGCTGTACAGGCTCTTCAGCTTCATTACTACTACGAGGAAGCGATGGCTCGTAGAAGAACAATTTTTCTGGCTTAACGCATCATCTCGCACACAGAAATGGCCGGAGGTGTCTTCAGCCACCGCAAAAGGAGGCCTTGGGGTTGAATCTTTATGCTCGTCTGCTTTGAGCGTGTTGATGTCAGTAAAAAACGATTGCACTAACGCGACGCAGTGGTAGAAATTGCCGGCGCCACATTACGTCTCAAGAAGGGGCAGCCGCGAAAGACAGTGCCCGTCAGCGTGCCATCAACAAATCTTGTAGGCGATGTATAGTCGCACTCTTGTAGCCGAATTGCCAACCGCGCAAGGCACCCGCACGGGGCACGAAGGTTAACGACCCAGCAGGGCGCATGATTATTACTGACAATGACAAGCGGGCCTCCGTAGAAGCATGAAAGGAAGCGCTGCGTAGCGAAGACGAAAGTCAAACATTCCTTGTCGGTGACCTGTTAATTGCGCTCCGTTTTACTGAAGGAACGACTCGCATACCCAACAACATACTCTGTCCTTACACAGCACTGAACGAAAACAGCGCCGATTCCAGCACCACTTGCATCGATATGAATCTCTGTGGGGGCGGATGGATCGAAGTTACGAAGGCCGGGTGCGACGTGGGAAAGAATTTTATCTGGCGGTCAACAGAAGAGAAGAGGCCTAAAAAAGGCAGTCTTTGGCATCTTCGGTTTGAGGAAGGGGGTATACGTCTTTTCTAGCGACGGCATCCAGACGCAAGTAATCAACGCACAAACGCCAGGATCCGACTTTCTGGCTGGTAAGGATTGCTGAAGCAGACCAGGTCTTAACACCTTTGGTTAACACCTCATACATAGGCATTGAGGAAATTGCATTGAGAAGGCGACTCTCGGTAAGGCTTTTGTCGGATCGGTTGTTAGGCGCGAGTATCAAGACTGTGAATAGCCCGAGACGAGGGAATGTAAGGTGGGCCATCGGGCTGTGAAAAGTCAAACATGCAGTGTCGCAGGAGGATGGCCAACTGAGCACGCCGCTCATGCGTGGAGAGCGAGTTGTCAATCACACGAAGTAACTGCGGTTCTTCCAGAAACTCTGCCACTGTCGCGCCCAAGGCGTCGGTAATCAAAGCAGCAGATACAAACATGTCGGGGTTAGAGGACGCAAACTTCAAGCCTTCAGGCAGAAATGCAAATTCTCTCGAACAATTCACTGTGCACAGTTCTGTCCGACATTTGGTGACGGAAACCATGGCATGAGGGACAAATACATTATTCTTCGTGCAGGTCAAATGGTTCGGTTCCACATTCGCTTCACAGTGGCATCAGGGTATAGGAAACCAGTACGCAGGCAGCCGAAGAAGGATGCAAGAGGATATCACGGGAAACAAGGAACACTCTGTCATCACTCAACGAGTCTTCCATCAGGACATGGGTGAAACATTTGCCGACGCTGAGCTGACCGGTGCGACAGTCGACAGTAGGGCCACACATCTTCGAAAGTCGAGCCCAAGGATGACGTCGTGCGTCGATAAGACGAGCACCGCCATTTGTGTGCGGAACACTGCCCCGCCCAAAGGAACTTTAACACGGCACGGTGCAATTGCAGGCAACGGTTCCCCGCTCACACACGCAGAAGAAACTGGACATTTTTGCCGCACCGAAACAAAACTTTAAGCCCTAAAAAGCCACTCATAAGCAGCACTGATAACTAAAGAGTAGCTCTGGTGCCCATTAAAGTTATCGCATGTACACCATCTACAAGCACGTGTAGATGGTGTACCAAGCATATTTAGCAAACGCCCTCGAAGCTGTGCAGAACAGAGCCACCAGATTCATTTATTCCTCGTATTCATACGACCTTAGCATATCATGTCTAAAATGGCAATCAGGTCTGTCTTATCTTTCTGCTCGCCGTCGCACTGCCAGTCTCGTCTTATTTCACAACTTTTTTTATTCACCACTCAGACAAGAACCGTACATCTGCGCACCCCGCCGGCAGATCCTATTGCATCAGTCACCCTCTTCAAGTTTTTTGACCACGTGCCAGTACTACCGTTTTCTCCCATTCATTTTTTTGCCGAGTAGCAGCTGACTAGAATGGCCTTCCCCACGATATCACTGCCATCACCTGCCCCGCAACATTCATGGCTGCTGTGAACGCCTGTACTTCGTAAAAACCCACTCCTTATGTAACACCCCGCAAGGGGTCTTTAAGGAAATTAAAGTGATGTGAAGTAACGTGTAATTTGTGCGGTAAAATGCCTGCAGGTGGTGGTATCTCTTCCGACGGCAGATTTCCAGTGACCACAGCCCCATCAGCTGCCCCGTCTAGTTTTCTGGCCGAGGCGAGGAGGAGCGGCGTCGCGGTGATGGATATCGACGTGTGTGGTGCTGGAGGTGGTGTCGCGCTTCTATCCGATGCCGGCGAACGATCCCGCAACTCTGCGAGAAATGGGTCCCCGGAGCCAGGCGGGTAGGATGGGCGCCGCGAAGGAACAGGTTGGTAATCCGGCCTCGCAGGATAGCTTGAACAGCCGTAACGGGATGATCTGCAGCGACAAATACATGGGATACGATCGGGCTTACCGCAGCGTAACACACAAGAGAGGGGCCAGAAGCAGGCTACAGCGGCAAGTAGTCGCCGCGCGAAGTATTGGGTCGAACGCTCTCGTCATCAGTGATCGACGTATGGTGGTAAAAGCTGGTCCGGTGTTCCGAGGGTAATTGCTGTATGCAGCTCGGCCGCGGCCTCCGGGGTACCCGGTGCTACTAAAGTTCCACTGCGTTAAAGGCGGCCGGCGGAGGAGGATACGTTGGGTACTCGGGAGGGGGCGCTAATTATGTATACAAGAGAATCCCAGCGACCTGATCAATTCTTCACGAATAATTTTGCAGATCGTGGATGGCAGATCGCCTAAAGATGTTATGTCAACAGCCGCCACTGTCGTCACTCCCACACGTGTGAATTTCGTTGTAATGCGACACATTTTCAATGTTTCAAAGGTGCGGCGCTGCTGGATGACATCAGGCACGGAGTTAAGGCTTGCTTTGTCAAGAAAATTGGAGATGTTCTCGACAAATCCTTTAAACAGATGGTAAACTTTGTCCTCTTCTGTCATGCGAGGAGAGACAACCTTGCAGAACTTCAAGCCTTCCTCAAAGAACTTCGGACAGGTCTCACCGGGAAGCTGAGTCTCTGGAAAAAGCGCTTATTCAGGCGCTTCTTCGGGGCAGAGTCGCCGAAGCACTTCTTGAGCTCCTCTACATAGCGATCCCACCACGTAAGAAAGTCCTCGTGCTTGTCATACTACGGTAGGGCCGTGCCGTTACGGGAAAAGACGACGTTGGCAACCCGAGCCGAAGAATCCCACTTATTGTAGCTGCTCACCACGGCAGCGATTCATCGAAGTCACTGCTGGTTGAGCCCACGAACGACCGTAGCTTCCGGTAAAGCTGGCACGAACTGCTGGGCACGCACCTCGGAGCGTTTCCACCTAGGGACGTCATGGGCACAGGAGGCAACAAACCAGCAAGGCAACGACTTTGGCGAAGTTGCATCAGGGGTACGTTTTCGGGGAAGCTGCATACCCGGTACAATCCACATAGATGTTACGGGCAGGGGTTTATTCAGACCAGAACAGACGACTGAAGTCAGCCGAATCCGCTTGCCGAGTACGAGACGCTTCCGCCTCTTTCGTTTTATCTTCTGCGTAGTTGGCGATGCCGACCACGGAAAAAATGCATCGCCTATTCATGAATGACACGATATTGTTACCAGTGATCTGGTTACTGTTCAGTGGACTCGACTCGTTCATTAATTGTGAATGAATCGTGAACGACGAAGTGGTGGTGCGCTGGACGACAACTACGCTGACAGTGTGAAGCTGGGCCCTTGGAGTCTGTGCTGAGTGCTGGCCATCGCAACGCAGCCGTCAATACAGACTTCACCGTAACGTCTCTTGGTGGAGGTTGCGGGTTCGAGCCTACATGCCGACGACCTGCCGAGCCGACGAGCCGACCAGCCGACCCATCGCGATGGCTACCGACGCGGCCCCCCCCCCGCCGTCTTCGCCTGGCCCGCCAACTGTCGTCGTAGCCCACCCTCGCGATCCGGGCACATTCTGCGGTACAGATGGCGTAGACGTCGAGGACTGGCTCCCGCTTTATGAGCGTGTTAGCCAGCACAACAGGTGGGACGCCACGCTGATACTTGCCAATGTGATTTTTTATCTTGCCGGCGCCGCACGCATCTGGTTCAAAACCCACGAAGAAGAAATTGCCACGTGGAATGTCTGCAAACAGAAGCTCCACGACCTGTTTGGGAAGCCAGTTGGCTGTCAGCTTGCTACCAAATAAGAACTTGCAGCTCGCGCCCAAACGGCGACTGAATCATATATCACCTACATCCAAGACGTCTTGGCACTGTGCCGGAAGGTCAATAACAACATGACCGAATACGATAGGGTACGCTACATTCTCAAAGGCATCGCCGACGATGCCTTCCGTCTTCTACTACGCCGGGACTAATGTACGGTTGACTCCGTTCTGCAGGTGTGTCGACGCTTCGAGCAGGCCAAGCACCAGCGCAATGCACACGGCTTTGACCGCCTTCCTAACAAAGCTACCAGTTCCACGTGCGAGGATCTGCCGACATTGAGGCAGCCTTCAAAACCCGTCAACGTGACTCGCATCGTGCGCCGTGAACTGGAGGCCCTGGCTCTTGTTACGACCAACGCGCCCTTGTCGGACAACACCCTCGCCACAATATCACTTATTCAAGCTGTCGGCCGCCAGGAGGTCGCCAGCTTGGGCATGCCCTCTAGCCACCCCGTCGATACTCAGATTGCGAGCCCCATCTCTCCCGTGGTCGCTACCGCTAGGACCCGCAACAACTTCGTCCCAAGTTACCGATACCTCAATCCAGATGAGTGGCGTACCCCTGATGACCAGCCGATCTGCTTGACGTGCTCGCGCGTAGGCCACATCTCTCGCCACTGCCGCAGCCGTTGGTCCGCACCACCCCGTTGACCGCCGCTATGACTATGTACCCCGTCGCTTTACGCGTCGGAATGCCCCACCCAGCGCCGAGTCCCCACCGCCTCTTCGTAGATCCAGCCGCTCTCCCTCCCCGACAGCCCACCGTTCCCGCTCACCTCTTCCGCACCGCAGTTACCATCCTCTGCAGGCCGCCTCGCGGGAAAGTAGCCAGTGCAGCTCCCGGAGGTGAGGCTGCATTGGTAATCCTCTACTTCCCCAGCCTTCGCCCTGTAATCTCCTCGATGTCTTTGTGGATGGTGTTCCCGTTTCTGCCCTCATTGATACTGGTGCCCAAGTCTCGGTTCTTAGCTCATCTTTTTGCCACCGCCTCAAAAAAGTCCAGACCCCTGCCGCTTCGCCCGCCGTTCGCGTTGCCGATGGCAGCACTGCTGCCGTCACTGGCCTGTGCGCTGCCTGCGTCACTGTTGCCGAACATCACATCCCAGTTTTGTTCACCGTCCTCGAACACTGCCCTCACAATGTGATCGTTGGTCTTGACTCTCTAACGGCTCACTCTGCCCTTATCGACTGCTCCAGCGGCCTTCTTCGATTGGACCTGCCTCTCTCCTCAGCCGACGCACCTTCAAGCTCCACGCACCGCCTTCGCTACACCGAGTACGCTCGCCTGCCCCCCGACTCTGCCGTTTACCTGCCTATGTCACCGTTTCCTGCTGTTCCTGACGGTGATTATCTTGCCTGCCCACTCGCCGATGTCGTTCCCTCCCGCAATGTTGTTCTTCCGCACCTCATCGTGAGCGTCACCAAGAATAGCACCTACCTTCCTGTCCTCAACTTCAGCTTGTCACCTGAAGTTCTTCCTGCAGGCATATCGCTTGCTACTTTGTCTTCTCTCACCGACTTTACCGTCACTGCTCTCTCACCTGGACCGCCTTCTACTGTCTCTCAAGCGCCCGACATCCCGGGCAACGTTCTGCAATCCATTTCTGCGATGATTGCTTCTGACCTGAGCCCCGAGCACGCACAGGATCTTCACAACCTTTTCGTATCCTACACAGACATTTTGGACTCTCCGTCTGATCCTCTGGGTCAAATATCGGTAGTGACTCGCCGCATTGACACCGGTGATGCCAGACCTGTACACCGGAGGCCTTATCGTACGTCGCTACCAGAGCGCCAGGTCCTCCAGTGGGAGGTCGGCAAGATGTTGACGATATCATCGAGCCTTCCAACAGCCCTTGGGCATCTCCTGTCGTGCTCGTGAAAAAGAAAGACCAAAGTTGGCGGTTTTGGGTCAACTATCGTCATCTCAACGAAGTGCAAAGCGGTGGCCCGGGGGCTCCTGCACTGTTTGGAGCGTTTGTGGAGAGCGAGAACTACACTTCTTTTTTTTAGTGTCGTGCATTCTGTATGCCGCACCAGAAGCAGCGCGGAACAGGCGCACTTTCCTAGATATCTGCCTTGGCAACGAGATTCTGTACATCGGGAACTGTAGCTGGGCCTACCGCTAGATGTCATATCTTCCCAGGAGGCAATGCTTGCTTCCAGCAAGTATTTCAAGACGCACTACCTACATTTCTAAAACCATGCTTACCAGCATGGTTTTAGAAAAGGCCTGTCTACTGTCACACAGTTGGTCTCAACAGTTCATGAATTTTTGAGTGTTCTTGACACTTCTGGCCAGTTAGATGTGTTGTTTTTAGATTTCTGCAAGGCCTTTGACAAAGTGCCTCATGGTAAATTATTGTTCAAGTTGCAGCGCCTTGTTCTTCCGTCTGACATAATAGGATGGATTTATGCTTATCTTAGAGACAGACAACAATTTGTTCAAATTAAAGATTACTCATCCGGCATGCTTTCTGTTACCTCCGGAGTTCCCCAGGGAAGTGTTCTGGGACCATTGTTATTTTTACTTTATATAAATGATCTAGTAGATGTTTTACCAAATGATGTTTCAATCAGGTTATTCGCAGACGATTGTGTTGTTTTTAAAAAGATCTCGAGCACGGAAGACCACACTTCTCTACAGGCTGCCTTGAATGCTATTGATCTTTGGTGTCAAGAGTGGGGCATGGAATTAAACGGGGAAAAAACTGTTCTGCTCCGCGTTACAAGAAAGAAACACCCCAGCATATTCACATACGAAATAGGCAAGATTGTGATCTCTGTAGTTGATAAATATAAGTATCTAGGAATAACCCTCACAAATAATCTATCATGGTCCATTCATATCACAGATATTTGTGCTTCCGCTTTTCAAAAATTATGCTTTTTGAAACGAAAGCTTAAAAATGCTCCCGTCAGAACAAAACTTTTAGCCTACAACACATGTATAAGATCGAGACTGGAATACGCGTCGGTGCTGTGGGATCCCTACACCAAGAAGGACATAGAAAAATTGGAACGCATTCAAAGAAAAGCAGTGAGGTTTATATTTGGAAAATATAGAAGTATAGATTCTCCTTCACTACTCATGCAAGAACATAAAATTCCAACATTAGCAATACGCCGGAAAATAAATCGACTTCTGCTCCTTCATAAATTTTTGTCAAGTAAAGTCCCGTTTAAACTTCCAGACTGCATTCAGAAAGCTGCCACCAGGCGAACAAGGCACACTACACAATACACACTGGCTCTGATTTTTGCAAAAACCAATTCTTACCAGAACAGTTTTTTCCACAAAACAGTGAATGAATGGAACAAACTACCACCGAGCATTTTTGAATCGAACAACTTTCTATCAGAACTGGAATGTCTTTTTTTTCCCAAGTAGAGGCGCCTTGATTTGCACTGTATTCTTGCACTGTACCATGTCATTTTCTCACTCTTTCTATATTAATGCCCCTTTACGTTGTATTCATTTGTTGCCAGACTTACTAGTGTTGAATTTCTGGACATTTTCCTTTTGTTTTTGTAGCCTTCTTACTTTGCATTGTTTGTGAAATGCCCCTCCTGCTAGGGCCAAAGCATTGGCCTGCAGTATGGTTAAATAAATTATTCAGTGCGTCTAGAGTGCCGACGCGTTCATTTACGCATTTCCTCCAATTCGCCATGGTCATTCCATGGTCAGGGCAGCGTCCTGGGGCCACTTCTATTCAACATATATATTAATCATGTGTGCAACACCAGTCTGTTTTTGTCCTCACCTGACATCAAAAACTAACACCGCAAATAGAGTTTTGTCATCATTCTCTGACTGGTCATCTTTGAACTCATTAAAAATAAGCAAACTAAAAACTAAAGCTTTATTGTTCCATCCGAAGGGGCAGCATATAGGCAGTGTGCCTGCACACTATTTCGACAACGCTCCCTTTGAGTACGTGGAAACATTCACATCACTCGGAGTGGTATTTACTGCTACTAGGCCGTGGGACGCCCACGTAAGCAGAGGGTGCCTATCCCTTTCCAGATATATTGGAATAATTACGCGGAATAAACATATTCTACCCGCCAAAACTAAGCTGAATCTGTAATATGCGTTCTTTTATTCTTATGTATCATATTGCTTCCTTCTATGGAGACAAACCACAGCATCCAACACCCAGAAGCTTCTAGTATTGCAGAAAAGAATACTTCGCGTAATTAATACGTACCGTATGATGCTCCCACACGGCCTATCTACCAGAAATACAGAATAATACCCGTAACAAGAATGTTCTATTAGAGGTTTGCATCCTTCTGTAAAGAAACAATAGCCGAAGACGACACATTTTTTTCTAGCACTGTGACACGCGACATCAGCCAACGTATACGACACGAAAGCGTATGATCTATTCATTGCCACGATGCAGAACAAACTATGGCTTTTCCACACTAAAATACATTCTTCCGAAATACTTGAACACGCCATTTTACAACACGTTGCACAGCATGTCTGTCTCGGCTATTCGAAACCTGTTTGCAAGCTAGGTCCCGCAGTATGTGTAACCATGTATAGAACTTTATTGCATTGTACCGTAAATGTTGTGCAAAACCTTTATTCTGTCGTGCGGAAATACTACTTGCCCATGCAAAAAAAAAAAGTTTCCTTTTATGCATGTACTTAAAAAAAAAGGTTTCCTTTTATGCATGTATTTACACGCCTGGCCCTTCCGTGTACCTTGTGTTGTTACAAGTGTATAAAGTAATCATCATAGTCGCTACCAAACTGCCTCTTTGTAAGGGTGGCGATGCTTGCCAAGCGGTCGTAATGACTGCTTTTTTCTTGTCGCCCTCAGTTTTTGTAAAGAAAGATGAAATAAAGTGATTGATTGATTGATTGATTGATTGATTGAAATGGTTTTCTGTGTGATATATCTGACCTAGTCTATTAAATTCAATTAAATTGTTTTCTGTGTGATACATCTGATGTAGTATTTTTTTCTTCCTTCCAAACAAAGTGCCCCACTTACGGAAACGAGAAAAACATATGTCGGGGCGCTTGCGTATTGTTATTTTGCTGCTCTCAAGCGTGTAATGGGGGAACAAGGTCGGCTGTAGCGTGACTGCGGCTACGGGTGAGTTACATGACTGTATGCCAATTGTAGCTATCGGAGTCTCCAGCTCTTGTCGCATGATGGTGCAAATGCATACTGCTAGCCGAGCGTTGCCGAAGCAATAATGTGAACAAGACAGCAAAAGAAAATA
The DNA here is from genome assembly GCF_055824585.1 of Amblyomma mixtum. Lineage (NCBI taxonomy): Eukaryota > Metazoa > Arthropoda > Arachnida > Ixodida > Ixodidae > Amblyomma > Amblyomma mixtum. The sequence continues at coordinate 126,979,639 of NC_143018.1, read as the reverse complement.
AGAAAACAGCTTTGATTTTTGATGTCTCAAACGCATGAAAGCGGGAGACCGCGAAGAAGGAGCGGGGGGACGGTGAAACGGCGATAGGACCAAGGGCTTTTTTTTTTTTTCAGAAATTGTTACTTCGAAAAGAGCCCTTTGATTACCTAGCGTTTCTAAGAGGTCGCCATCTGCTCTAAGGCAACTGTGGTATCTTATTAGAACATTTTCGTGGCGCTAGTGATAATGACCTCGAGAATGGAGTTCGACTTGTTTTCTGTATTGTTACTCCGATGTGTGATCAATAGCATGAGTGTGTGAGCTAAAGCAAGTTAACGGGTGATGCCGCCCTGTTGAGCGCATGCCATGTGATAAAGCTTGTAAATATTATCCTCGGAGTGAAAAATAAATCAGTTGTTAGCATCGTTCTTTTCTGTTGCGCCATCCTCTCCCTGTTTTTTTTTTGTTAATGGCGCTACCTTACATTTAAAAGAATGATGTAGTGGCTGGTGTGTGTTATATGTGATCCTTGACACACCCCCAAATGATGAAATCCATGGGTGTTAAATAAGGTAACCTTGCTGGTCGAGCCATAGAAAGATGTCGCTCTCTCCACTGCTGCGGAAAACTACATCCAACCACTTCTAAACTTTGCTCCTGCCTAGGATCACTGAATAATATGTAAGCATGATGGCGCTCCTGCGCTCGGCAGGAGCGCCATCATGCTTACATATGGAGCGCCATCATGCTTACATATGATGTCAGTGATCCTAAGCAAAGGAATCTCTAAGCAAAGGAAAATCCTCAGGTGGCCCACCAGGAATGTCGTTGTCGTATCGCTCGACTCTTAGTGTGTTGTCTAAAGACATAGACCCAATTATAATGTTACTGTAAATTCCACACCCCACATTGAAGGACCACTGATGTTGGTGATGTGCTTACGAAACAACGCGAAAATTCTGGCAGTCCTCTAGTGAGGTTGTCGATATATAGTTGTGCATTGCGCTAGAATTTAGTTTCGTCGGTGCAGAGTACCTCGATAAGGAAACCTAGGCTCCATTTTGCCTTGATTATAATTCAGTTTGCTAAGTCTTTTCGACTATCGAAGTCACGAGTCTCCAGCATTTGGTGCAGCTGCACGAGGGTGGGATGGTGTTTTTCTTCAGTATTCTCTACATTGGACACTTCAGTACTCAAGTTTCAGCACCCACACTGCGAATGCTTGCCTGGAGGGGGGTCCGAAGAAAACTTTTAGAGGATATCTGTGTCTATCCTGTCTAGCAGGATATCTGTGGCTATTCATATTTCGCACTAGGCATAAACATCTGTAATCTCTCACTAACCGACTTTAAGAAAGTTATAAACTCTTGCGCTCAACATAAATATAATTACATTGAATTATTATTTTTTTCCCTCCTGAGCAATTTCTGCGAAGGTTTCTGGATGTATGTGTTCTTTGTTATACGTGTTTGTGGAACACCCACAAATCATATCTTCAATTGTGTGTGCGATCAGCTGTTGTTTAAGTTTATCATGTTTTTGTTAAATTTAGCAGGTTGTTTAATTTAATAAGCTGACTCATTTTATCTGTTAAGTGTTGTAAGAAACCGTGTATAGGTTTCCTCTGCTGCTGCAAATGTACTGGGACTGAGGCTCTTTCAGGCTGCTTTATGCAGCTTTTGCCTCAGTTTCCACCATTTTCTTTAAATGGAAAATAAATCAAATCAAATCAAATCAATCCTCCTCTAAAATTACAAGTATCTGTCGTTTCTTCATAAATGTCCCATTCTCTCCCATACGTAAGCGCAATCGTCATTAAGCTTGGATGCGTACCTGGATGCCAGCGTTGCAACAACTGAACAGTTTGCCTTTCATGTCTGCTTTGTGCATCTAGAGTCAGAAGTAGATGCTCTATTTCTTATCCGAGGAAGGCACAACTGCTGCCAAGTAACTTTGCCGTAGAGAACTCTGGGATATGGGTGCCTGGCGAGCTCCTGATCAGTTGAAATTCATTGCGATTGGTTCACACGAAGTAGAAACTTCGTCAGGTAATTTTTATCCAACGGCGAAATTGTAGGCGTCATTGGCTTGCATCCTTCTCACACGCTTCACCATTTACTTCACTGAGGTAGAATCGAAAGGCTGTGTCTTTGTTTTCTTACGCTGTCTGCGATGCTTTATCGTTTCGGCAGCGTTCGGCCAGCAGCATGCATTTGCGCCGTCATACGACAATATCCGGAGGCCTGGATACTCACGACTGGCATAGAGCTCTGTCGCTTCCCCGCAGCCAGTCACGCTGCAGCCGACGTTGTTCATTCATTGCAGGATGGAGGGCAGCAGAATAGTAGTGCGCAAGTGCCCTATCTTATTTTTTTTTTGTGGACTATCGCTGGAACGCGAAAAAAGAACTACGTGAGACATATCGTGCAGGAAAAAAAATAATAAGAGGCTTCTGAATGTAACAGGGTAACCATGCCTTCTGGCTGGTGTGGATCAAACGTAGTGCAACAATCAAAGAAAAAAAAGGAAACACAAGAATTGAAAGTACATAGGGAGTACTCGTCGCTGGTTATAATATATTTTTAAGGTCTTCTAGAGCTCTGCATGTAAAAAAAAGGTAATTATACTTAATTACTTAAACACTTATGGGGGCAATAAAAATATACTAAGGTATTCTAGGCGGGTACTTGCTTTAAGCGTTGGTTTCAACCCGCCTCCGAAGTGCCTTTCATTTTGAAGCCTTGGCAGAAGGTACGTGGGACAACCTCTATATCTTGCACTGCAACTCGCACCGTCTAACATTAACTATTGTGCAAAAGTTTTTGAGTTGTGTTTTTCTGTGCCCATCTATTCATTGCAGGCTGCGTCGTAGATATGGCACATGCTTTGGAAATAAAAAATCGGGGCCCATCATAAGAAGCTCTCAATGTTTAAGCCCCGTAGACAGCATCTTGCTGTTGATGTTCTCGTACGATATGAGATGCCTTTACCCTTCTGTAGTGTAAAAAAAATATTGTATATTATATAAGACAATATGAGTTCATGTTTCTAACAGCACAGCGAGGTATAGGGTGAAGTACTGTTAAAATTGGTTTCATCAATCGGAGGTGCCATAGCAATTGTTACATCAGTACTATGTAAATAGTGGACACTAATACAGGACTAAGCGATGTGAGCCCGGAAATGGGGATAGCCTGAAAATAATTTCAAGAATGGCAACAGTGGTACGTTATGCTAAAGATGGTATAGTTACAATGTTACGCAGCGAGTATAAACACTTGGTAATTGTGGGGATGTGAAATATTTATTTCCCGGTGTATAAGACGCACCCTTGTACAAGACGCACCGGCCATATATATGCAAGCCGTCACTGAAAAAGTTTGTATATAAGACGCCCCCGTGTATAAGACGCACCCCAATTTACCAGTTAGGCTAGTGAGGCTTAATTAAACACTCTTGCACGACCATCATAAAATTCACTGTACCTGTGAGAAATTCTTAAGCAACGCTAAATGATCGAAAAAGGCAACGCTCACGCCATACCCGCCCACGTTTTAGAATAAAGAAACAAAAAATGAAATAACTCTCCCATACGTCCATAACAACATTTTATTTCGACTTAAAGCATTCGAAGTCTTCACCTTCTGATGATCTATCAAAAAGTTCGCCCATTTCTGAGGCAACACGGCTGAAACATTCTCTTCGCACTGCGTACAGAGGGCAAAACTAATGTCTAGGACTACCGAACTGCGTGCCCCGCAGATCACAAAGTCGCTGCGACCAGGAAAGGAAAAAATTAAAATGAAATCTGCTAGAGATAACAGAATCGGGGCCACATGCGCCTCTCCGCGCATGCGTCGATGGTCCCTGTTTCCTTCTCTCTCTCTCTCTCTCTTTTTCTTTTCTCTATATTTCCGAGCTGGAAATAAAGGGGCCTTTTTTGCTCTGCGATTCGGCCTGGTTTTCGTCACGTAGCTGCCGGCCTTTGGCCGGTAGAACGTAACAAAATCCTATAAGTTTAGCTACACATGCTTACATCCAGACCATTTTTAACCAAATGGTATTGCTAGACATCGCGTGATCAGAACGAAACACGCCTAGGACGTGTTCTAGACAAGCGTTTTGCCCTCTGTATGTACTACGTACACGGAGCAAACAAAATTGCAAAAGGTGGCTAAAAAAGAACGCCGGCTTGTCTTGGCTCGTCTTGACAATGGCGAGAGCGCGATTTTCGCCATCTTTTGGCATTTCACATTAGTTTTGCTTGGGGCCTCCGAAACGGTCGCTCGTTTGTGATCCCGGAAGTCGTCATCCCCGGCATTTGATGATTAAGTTCACCTAAAAAAAAAGTTGCGCACGGTGGTCCCCGTATTGAAGTATTAACCGTGTTACAACCGCGTCATTGGCAGTGATACTTTTTCGGTGAAAAAAGCTTCAAGATGAACCTGAGTAATTTCTAAACTCGCAAAAAACCGAAAAATTCGCGTATAAGACGCCCACTTGTATAGGACGCACCAGCAAGATTTTTGAAAAAAAAAGCCGCGTCTTCTAGGCCGGAACATACTAGTAAAACGCGACTTTGGAACTGTGAAAGTACATTCTAAATGGATAAATACCGCCTCGTGTAGACACATTAAAAGTTCCTTGTTTTACGAAGAAGGAATGTCCATTTCTTATTATAGAATTTAACGACTAGCGCATTTTTCTTTGCAGCTGCCAGTACCACTGAAGTTTGATGCCTTCGTGAACCCGATATGCCTTCCTAAGCGCAAGATTCGAGTTCAAGGAAAGAAGCTGCTCGGTGCTGGCTGGGGAATGGTAGGCAAAGGTAAGAAACCATTTCGTCCAGTCGCACTCACAGCGTACATCGCTCCTTTAAGGAACAATTATCAACAAATAATTTTTCACGCATAATTTCACGGATTTTATGGATCGGCACGTTTTGGTTTCTACACGTACGGTTGCGCTTATCGAGCTATTACAGCTTTATGTGTGAAGGAACGTATATATTTTAGGACTTGCACTAACTTTGCGGAGCTCTTGAACTTATTGTATTCATGTGCAACGTTAGTCATAGTTTATATGAACACTGAGTAGAGAACTAAGTGCCATAATGTTACTACTCTCTTCGCTACGAGGTCGTTATTAAAAGTACGAAGATGAAAATTCATGCTTAGCTGCCAGTGCACTGCGCTATGCAGAAGAACACATGCGAAAGTTAGGAGTGCATCATATTTTCTTTTTAAAATTCTGAAAGGTGTTTTTCCCAGTTTTGTGCGCAACCTGCTGCGGTTCACAGAGGAAGCTGCACGGAATTGGAGTTTTCCGGCAAAGCTACACGGGACTACCGTCGTGTCATCATTGAAAACGAGTACCGGAGATATTTGCCTAGGGCCTTTACAGCTGAGAGCCGATACAACTTACCCTACAAAGGCGGATCGCTCTCGAACTAAAATGGGTTTCCCCTAATAATGTTGTCTAGCCTTTGAAAACAGCGCTGCTAATCAGCCCGTCTGCTTCAGCTGTCCATGATATGGCGTGCCCCAAAGCATTAGGCACGCTCGCACTAGCGCCTTGATTAGTGCGTAAATCATTCAGGGCTTTACCATCCCATAAAAGTAACTTTTAGTGTCAGTGATTTTATCGGTCCTTGTCTGAAGCCAAATTGACGTCGAAAGCCAAGCCATGACTCGAAACCGAAATCAAAGTGAAGACCAAAGTGCTAGCGCATCTGATTCGCTTCCCTTCTTGAAAACCAGGAAGAGTTTTATACGACAGCTCTAGTACGAAGGTATTATGATCTCATATGACTCTCATAGGTGTCATGATCGCAGACACGTAGCTCAGACTCGTACGTCTCTCATTCGTCTCTTCTATGTCTCTCACACTGGTATGTTTCTGGCACCTGCGAAAATCACATGCCTCTCGTATTCCATTCCATGTTTCTATCCACTGGGCTCGTTTGGAGTCTCTGCACTTTTATTGTTGTGTATTGGCTTGTTATCTGTTCCAGAAGTCAAATAATTTCACTTCTTAGTGCAATGGTGAAGAAAAATTGCAGAACTAAACTCCCCAAATAAAAGCAATAGCACCACAAACACAGCGCTCCACTCGCTTGTCGCCTTTTCCGTATCGTCATATCATGCGCCACTAAATGGCTCCTTTCAATGTTAAATCATATTGCTTTCGCTGCTTTTAGACAACCTCTGTATGCGGTTCGAAATGGCTCTTCTTGGAACAAATACGTGAACCCGGCATCGATACATGCTTACTTCAGCATGCGCGTTATGATAGCTATCCATCTTTACCATCTTTATTATCTTCTACTTTTTAAACATTGTGTCCGGCCGCCTGGTGCCCTGGTAACTAGCTTAGAACTTTAGAGCTCAGATTTTGTGGCCGCCAGGTTTTGAGGAAGCCTTTTGAGCGTGAGTGCATTCATTGCCTCCTTACTAAGGAACGTCACGGGCCTGTGAAAACAAAAGACATGTCCGATTAACTGGAACGTAGCACCGCACTGCACGGCGCTTATAAAATTCACAAATTTCTTAGTTCTCGCAACTTTCATTTCAAATTGCGCAATGTCTTGAGGCAGTGGTGCTGTCGCTTGGAAGCAGTTATATGCCATCATTTTCTGCGTTACTGACGCTGTTGAGCTTCGCAGGCCATTTCTCAGTCACAGTCGCTCCTCTAACACTTTCTCAACAGCTTTAGAAAACTAACTGCTTCTTTCATTTATATGCTTCAACGTTCCAAAGTGATTCAGACTATGCGAAACGCTGTGGTGAAGAGCTCCGGATAATATCGACTACTTGGGGTTCTTTGCGTGCAACGACATTTCACAATACGCAGGTCTCTGCCATTTCGCCTCCGTCGATATGCCACAGACCAGAAGAGGAAACAAATGATTAATTTCAGAAATATTCCAACCGTATCCTCTTACGACGCCATGAGCACAAAAATACGGACTAGAAAAGCCAAAGTGACATGAACAGCCTCACGAAATGAATGAAGGGCTGCAAGGAATGACAAGTTATGCATTTTGATGGACTCAGAACAAGCGCGCACATATTTTTTTCACCCAGACACACTTACGGTCCTATGGGCGCTGACTAGCGTTTTTTTTTTCTGGTGGTGGATGCGCACTTTCAAGAAATACACGCTCATAGTATCGCCATCATAGGCCTTCGTGGTCCGTGACAATGTAGTCGTTATCCCCTCGTCTTCACTGCAGGTTTCACGGGCCTTACATGTGGACCTTATGAATCGTGTTGTATCAAACGAATCGCGCGAAACAAGTCCGCTTGATATTCTACGGTAGCTTCACCTCAGCAACCTCGTCTACCTAAAGCGATACTGAAGACATCTTCATGCTATCATTGTTGCCAGTTGAAACTGATGCTATTAATCTTTCCCAGTAAGTCAACATTAGGCCAGGTAGAAAAACATGCATTCTTTTTTTGCGGATAAAATCGCATTTGAGAGATTCCAAGTAACTCGGTATAAACCCCTTACTTCTACGACCAGTTACGCATGGTGTGATTTTCGCCTCCTGACGCCGCAGTTTCCGTCGGTCTGCGACGCTAGAGAGTCGGTTTAGCCACAGATGTCAAAACCACACGTTTTGGTCCGGTTGGAATTCGAGTGCACCTTTGGAGTGATCGTTATCGTGTGACCAAAGGCGAGCTCCGTGAAGTCGTTCCACGTGCAGGCACGGACGAGTTGCCGGGGGAAACGGTGAGGTGGCAGATCCGATGAGGCAGCAAGCCTGTTTTCCGGTCCGACCGAATTTGCTGGGCATGCGTTGCATGTGCTAAAACACTTACCTGAAATTGCACAGCGACATCAGCGACCCCACAGAATTTTGAAGCGAAAAGCTTCACTACCCGCACCAAAACCGCGCTTCGCGTGAGCCGTCGGAGCCAAGATTTGCCACAGCTGCGCATGCGGGAAACCGAGTGACGTCACACGCGCCACAAATAAAAAAATAAATAAAACACAAACACTGCGCCAGGAAACTCTCATATCTAGACGGACACCCGAACCGCGCCGTAAGCGAAGTTAAATGAAAGGAAAATTGGTTTTAAGGAAAGTAAACGACGCCTGTCTCTCTCAAAGACGCAGGTTCGATCCCGGCCGCTGCGGCTGAATTTCGATGGAGGCGAAATTCTAGAGGCCCGTGTGCTGTGCGATGTCAGTGCACGTTAAAGAACCCCAGGTGGCCGAAATTTCCGGAGTCCTTCACTACGGCGTCCCTCATAGCCTAAGTCGCTTTGGGACGTTAAACCCCAATAAACCAATAAAAAGCCTGTCTCTCTCATATCTCGGTGGATACCTGAACCGCGTCTTAAGAAATTAAATGAAAATTGGTTTTAAGGAAAGGAAATGCCTCTCTCTCATTTCTTGGTGTACACCCGAAAGGAATCGACATCACATTACATGTCTCTAAAGCAACCTTCTAAGACAGCACCGTATTCACTACACGCGCGTCTCCTCCTCCGCCTCCGTACAGGCAGTGTGTGGACGGCCGAACGCCTCCACCGTTATCGTGGTGCTCCCAGTGCGATGTGCGCCAACTGCGACAGCCATGACGTCAAACAAAGCACAACTGCAGCTTTTCGCTTGCATATCCAGGCTTAACCAGAGCTAAGCCACTGCCTAATTTTTTTTGGTTGTAGCCGTAGCATGTGGAACGGGCCTACACCGGTTGCCGCTGTTTTGAAGTGAATATAAGATAGCCTTCAGGATCCACGGCGAAAATTTTACGCCGACGCATGCAGTTTCTCGGAGAAAATAGCGAGTGAATGTAGCGACACCTGTAGTTCGTTTCTCTTCTTTCTTCTGCCATTTAAGCTGCTGATACTTGCCAAGTTCAGTTTGTTATAGGTGCTGAAATTTGTTCTCACAGACCGTTTAACACTGCTGCCCACTAAAAACTGCTAGGACGACTGACAGTCAGAAAAACCACCCACAGCATTGTGCTGAGCAAAGCAATGCATTTCTCCGGCACGCTACTACTGTAATTCACTCAGAAGTTTTCTTAGCTCTTTTCGAAAAGGTTTTATTTGTCTTAATTGCAGGGGATCGAACCAGTTCAAAGCTCCTATACACCGAACTTCATGCGATGACGGACACTTTATGCCTTAAAAGCCAAAGAAAACTCGTCTTGCATCCTTCGAAGAGGAGGATCGTTGTTGGTCCAGCAATTTGTACTAATGAAACGAAATCGACCTGCATGGTAAGTGCGATGAGCGTCCAAGTTTGAGGCAAGGAAATACGGCACATTATGCTGGAGACACCTGCCTGCGTGCGTGAACGGAATGAAGTATGATGAATTTCTAGAATCCATCCTAAAGCGCAAAAAAATCGCACATTTGCTATGTCATCCGACCTGCCTGTTTTGGAACGAATTATCGGAAAAATTTACAACGTGCAAGATTAGAGCAAGTGCGGTTTAAATGTTCAAGATTTGAACATTCCCATCAGCGAAGAGATGGAATCGCTACGTGTGTTTTCGCTTAGCTCTTCACTATGATTAGTCTGTAGAATGTCGCATTGAAAACCTGAGAATCTGTAAGAAGCAACGTCAAACCATCTACTGTAAACAGGTTCACTGCGTCCCACTTGTTAAAGTTTATCGCCTTAAAGGGATACTGAAGCAAAATCTTAAATTTGAACAAAAACGCTTAAAATAGATTCTCGGAATGTGATTACACCGAAATCTAATGGTGACTTCGCATATTTTTCAGCGGATGGTTTTATTTTCGATGTTTTATGGGCGCGCGCTGAGCCCTCCCGGCCGGCGCTAGGTGAAGAGCGTGACGTCATGACAGCCTCGTCGGACAGGCAACTGGTCGCGTCACTCGAAGCGCGATGTCGCACTGCAGTTTGGGTAGACCAAGCGATAAGGCTCCGAACCTCCGACGCTGACGGCGCAAAACCCGCGAGTAGCGATGGCAATCGTGCTCCTGCGGGAACAGTGGGCGCGTGGCTATTATGACCAGTCACAGCTTCCACAGGCGGCCGCCAGGTGAAAAGATACAGCATTAAATCGCAAAAAAAAGTGCTATCCGCCTTTTTTCGCTAAAATGCTTGTCTCATTTATCAATTTCAGCAGTTAAGCTCTTGTTTACATGTAAAACAGCAGCTCCAAAATTTTGCTTCAGTGTCCCTTTAAGAACATATATAGTTTGCTACCCGTAAGACCGACCCTTCGTTCATTCCTCGTTTCCGCGCTAAGTTCCGATCTTTAAAGCACACTCTTCGTGATACAAATGAAGCAGTATAAAATAGGAATATTTTTTCACTCAAAATCCACAGGATTGTGTCAATGCCATTACCCTAGTACTACTAACTGCCATTAATCTAGTATTCCATGTCCTTTCCACATGCTTTTTTATTCCTTTTTTCTGGCTACATGTATATGCATAAGGTCTGTGATTTGTGAGTGTGTAACGTCCCAAAGCGACTCAGGCTATGAGGGGCGGCGTAGTGAAGTGTTCCAAGAATTTCGACCATGTGGGCTTCTTTAACGCGCACTTTATGTGTATATCGTTTGCGCATGCGGGCACTCTATGCTTGCGTCTATGTATATATGTCCCCTTTAGGTAGCACACTGGCATTTGTGTATGTATCTTTCATATACCTTACATAATTTTTGAATTGTTTCTCACTTAAATGGCCACTGATCACCCGCCGGTCGGAAAAATTTTTCACCTCTCTGGTAGGGACGCATCATGTCCGGAAGGCGCGGCCATAAATATTTTTGAAAAGACTCATTAATAGCGTAATTATGCACATCGCAATGAAGATACTTCGCCATGCTCCTCTCCTTCCGTTCCCTCCTCGAGATTTTTCTCTCTCGCGCCTCGTCGAGTAGGCTCAGCAAGGGAAAACCGCCCTTCCTCCTCCCATGTTAGCGGGAGGTCTGATGGAGTACGTCACGCGTCTACGTCATGGCCGCGCTTTGAAAAGAATTCTTGTCTTGCTTTTTGCTGCCAGGGATATTTCATGGGTGGGGGGTCTCCCAAGATCCTCTCTATTTAGCTCCTTGGGTCTCCCCGCGATGTTTCTTCGTGCTTTTTTTCTTTTCCGCGACCTCGCCCCAGTTGTTTATTCTCGACCAAGTCCCAATGAGGGATGCTGTTCATTGCCTGCAGTAGCCCACCGTTCTCCCGTCAGTCAGAACGACGCACCAATGGAAGGCCTTTCCCGAAGGTTTTGAAGATGACGTCAGTTTTAAGGCCCGAAGCCAGAGTAGAGCGTGACGATGTTTTCTTCTCAAATAAAAGAGCAAACGGGCTTTGATTTGAATTTTTGCCACTTTTTGGTATGCACACGGCTCTAGTTTCTTGCAGAGGTTATCCTCGATGCCTCATCTATGCAATGCGCTTGTTTGTCTAAAATATGCAGACCCCTGGTCAGTGGCCCTTTAAAAATGTATGCCATGGATAAATATGCGTATTCTTTTATTGACTTAGCATGTTCTTGGGAGCACTGGCTCCCGTTGCTCTGCAAAAGGTCTCCAGGAATCAATCAAGGCCCAGTCCTACCTTTTAGCCCTGGAGAACATTCCAAAGTATAACTATAAATAAACTGAGTTTAATTCAATTAAAAATTGAAATACATGCGCGACGAGAAGCTAAAAATATCAGGCAAATCGGTCACAAGACAATTAACCTGCTTTTTATTTTCCCTTTTCGTTTAAAGGGGGACTCCGGCGGACCGTTATGGCTCCAAGGTGACGGTGGAAAAGCAGTGCTAGTCGGAGTGACTTCGGTTGGTGACAAATGCGCACGAAGAAGAAATATATATAGCATTTATTCAAGGGTATCTGCCTATATGCTTTGGATAAAAAAGGCACTCGCCCATCCAAAGCAATGGAGACCGCTTCTTACAAATAAGATCATCGACGTGAGCTAATGCTTTTTCACACTGTAAAACATAGCGCGCTAATAAAAAATCTGTTGCTTTTAGCCTTCATGCTTGTAACCAGTTTCATAGACTCTAAAATACCTTCAGTAAAACCTATATTTATCTGCTTTTATATTGCAGGGATCATGAACTGCACCGATAACAAATGGTGTTTATAGACAATCAGATAATTACAAACATGAAGTGAAAAACATGGAGGGTTCTTAATCAGAATTTTACAGGCGAAAATTCGACATTTAAGTTGCCTAGGTTGCCTGCTATGGTGTCTGCAAAGAGTGTACAATGTTCTAATTGCGCAATGTTCCCGCCAAATCTGCGGATGGGAGTCATGGGACCGGCTGCATTGCCCTTATATGCAATGCTGACTCATCACTTTCTAGAATGCTCGAGTGCTCTCCACTGCGTTATCATATGTGATTACTAAGTCCACCGACAAATCCTCCTGGGTCTTCCAAAATTTTGGGTTCCTTTGGGAGTTTGGGGTCCTCAGATTTTAAATTTGGCGGTGCCCGATCACTGGCGGTCACATGGTGTTGATGAGGTCGCTACCCTATGTTTCCCGTTCATTAATTGCAGGGAGGTGCATCGCACTACAGTGGACACAACCTGGGCAAGAAGCCGCTGCGGTGGTGGTGGTGGTGAAAAATATTTATAAGCAATTAAATTTTTTACAGAAAGTTGATTGGGGTAGGACCCTATTGGCCCTTTCCCCTCACAGTACTAGGTGGAGCCCCTATTCCGGGGCCCCATTGGCAAGCAACGCCGCCCGCGTCCGTTGAACCAAGGCCTTTTGGCTCTTCAGGTCTTGACAGCCGAGCAGGGCCGCCTCCCAGTCCTCTCTGGTGGGGTTGGCGTTTGGGGGGATAGATGGGTTAGATTGACACGCCCAAACCATGTGGAAGGTGTCAGACACCTCCCCACAGAACTGGCACGTGCCATCAAAGGATGTATTGAAATGCTTAAGCACCGCCGGGCGCTCGTCAGCGCGATCCAGACCCTTACAAGGGGCCGGGTAGCGCCGGTGCTCCTCCTTGTAGTAATCGGTGATTTGTTTGAATGTAATGGCCAGATTGTCTGATTGGGAGTACCCTTCCAAGGACAGGGAGATAGCCCGGGGAGAGAGTGTGCGGGCGGCCTGATCGGCCTGTTCGTTTCCCTGGAGTCCCTGGTGACCGGGGGCCCAAATCAGGTTGCGTGGAGTTGGATCTTCAAATCGACAGCTATATTCCAGTATGCGCCAGGCAAGCGGGGGAGCCCAGCCCAACTCGTAGTTCCGACAGGCCCCTCGCGAGTCGGTGATGATGTGTTTTGACTTGGGATTCGTGAGAGCCAGAGCAATGGCAATCTCCTCCGCGTGTGTTGCGCTGTAGGCTTTGAAAGTGAACCCGTTAACTGTGTTTGTGTTGTGTACGACTGCGGCCGTGTACCACCCCCCGTGGTGTGGGCCGGCAACGTCTACGTAATACACATGTTCTTGGTTACCATAGCATCGCGCCAACGCTTCCGCACGCGCCTGGCGACGACCGCTATGGTCTTCTCTGGACATGTTGCGGGGAAGGGGTCGGACCCGGAGGGCGTGTCTCCAGGGCTCTGGCACTCTCTCCCTTTCCTCAATGTGGTAGTCGTGTTTGATGTGTAGCCGGTCCAAGAGGCGGCGACCGGACGTGGTCTGTGCAAGACGCGTGTATTGGTTGACTAAGTGGGCCTCTCGAAGCTCCCGAAATGTGTTCACCACGCCCAAGGCCAGAAGCCTCTGGTTGGACGTGGTGACCGGAAGATCGAGAGCCCGCTTGATGACTTTCCGCAGGATGACCTCCAGTTGGTCATCATCGTGTTTGCGCAGGTGCAAGCAGGGAGTTGAGTAGAGGATTCTACTCTTTACGAAAGCATGGGCAAGCCGCAGTGCATCCTTGCTTCGTAATCCGCCCCGCTTGTTGGAGACCCGGCGGACCATTCGGCCCACCTGATCTCCCACCGTGCGAAGCTTGGCTATGGTGGTGTTGACTCTGCGTTGGTGGTGTATGAAGAGGCCAAGGACGCGGATCTCCTTGGCCTCCCGGATCAGTCCCGAGGGGAGACTGATGCGAAGTGGAGTTGTGTCCCGAGGGGAGGGACGTAAGTGCACCAATTCTGATTTAGCTGGGGCGCACTGGAGTCCGCAGCAGGCCGCGTAGTCGTCGACTAGGGTCGCCGCTGCTTGCAGGCAGGACTCCATGTGGCACCAGGTTGCCTTGCGTGGCCCAGATTGTAATGTCATCCGCATAAAGAACGTGATGTATCCCGGGCAGAGAAGACAATTTGGAGGGAAGGCGAAGCATTGCCAAATTGAAGAGCAGGGGAGACAGGACCGCGCCTTGAGGTGTTCCCCTCGAGCCGATGGTTTATGGCCCGTGTTCCGCATCTTGTATGCGTATATAGGCTTGACGGTCTGTAAGAAATTGACTTATGTAATGGAATGTTTCGTGGCCACAGTTGGTGTTACTGAGGTGGTCCAGGATTACTTCATGTTTGACGTTGTCGAATGCGCCTTTAAGATCCAAGGCCAGGACCATCTTGTCGTTGTGGGGACATTCGACAGGATCTAAAATGTCGTGGTGGAGCTGCAGAAGTATATCCTGTGCTGACTTTTGAGGACGAAAACCGAACATGGTGTCCGCGAAAATGTGCTGTGTTTCGAGATAATCGGAGAGTCTGTCGCGCACCATCGTCTCCATCAGCTTGCCGACACAAGACGTCAGAGAGATGAGGCGAAGGTTCTCCACATCGATAGCTTTGCCGGCCTTCGGAATGAAGGTCACGAGAGCCGATTTCCAATCGAGAGGGAGAGGAGTCTCTCCGTCCCAAATGCTATTGATGTATTTGAGGAACGCGGCGTAGGCTGCGTCGGGAAGGTTGGCCAAAAGCTTGACCGTAACCTTGTCGCGCCCAGGTGCAGTGCTCCGCTTCATCTTGCTTAAGGCCGCCCGGAGGTCGTGGAGCTGGAACGGCTTGTCCAGCTCCGTGTTCTCTTCGCCTGCATACGAGTACGCCGCCTGCCGGGGGTTCTTAGTGGTGCAAAGGTATCGATCCCTGAGCGTGTGCGCTAGCTGTGTTGTCGTTCCTGTAAAGTTGTGCAATGCCCTATGTAAGTGGCGTTGGGTTTCCGTGCGTGTTTGTATTGGATCGATGAGAGCGCGGAATGAGAGCGCGATGAGCCGCGTTGCACCGGTCCACCCAGTTAGTGTCGGCTAGCTGAGTAGCATATTCCGCTGCTTGTTGTGTGAATTCGAGGATGCGTTTCTTTAGGCGTCTGTTATGTTTCTGTTTCTTCCATCGTTTGGTGAGGCTGCGGCGGGCCTCCCAAAGGTGGAACAAGTGGTTGTCCACGTCCTTTGTGTTTCTGTGAGCTGTATCTGCTTTTCGTGTTGCGTGAGTGTAGACGTCAGCGATTTGGACCATGCGTCGTATCCCGACTGGAGGGGATCTAAGATAGGTAGAGATGTGCGGAAAGTCGTCCAGTCCGGTACAGGAGCTTGTGTTAGTGGGCGTTTCAGGGGACGCATGTAAATGGTTGTGTTGATTATAGAGTGATCACTACCCAGATTGTCCTCTGTATTCAGCCAGTCGGCATGGCGTATGTTGCGTGTAAATGTGAGGTCCGGGCAAGTATCTCGTTGAATCGAATTGCCGACACGTGTTGGGTTGGCGGGATCAGTGTGTAAAGTAAGTCGAAGTGTGGAAAGAAGTTCCGCAAGCTTCCGCCCACGTCTGTCCTCCTGGGGGTACCCCCATAGCCTGCTCGGGGCGTTGAAGTCGCCGACGATCAGAAGGGGATCCCTTCCCGCCACCTGCATTGCTTGGGTGAAAATTTCATTGAACGTGACGTTCTTAAGTTTAGGTGGGCAGTAAATGTTTAGAATGTGTACAGGTGGGTCAGACCGCTTCAGGGGCAGCACGGACACCATCGTCTATGGGAAAGGCGGTGTTGTGGGGAGCGTGACCTCCTGCGCAGTAGACTGCTTGTGATCAAGTATACATGTCTGCGGGCTGAGATCACTGAACAGCTCCCACTCCGAGCAATGTATTAGAAAACGTTTATTGCCGGCACTGAGCCCTAGTGGGCACTATACTAAATGGCTTCGAGCCCATGGCTCTCGGCGACCTTGTGAGCCCACTCAGTGGCCCGCACTATCGTCAACGGGTCTGAGCTGACCAGTATAGCCTCTCGCTGCTCTAGAGAAGGGACTGGTAGTAGGTCCACCGGTGGCGGAGCCCTTTTGCAGCTCCATAGAATGTGGTCGTATCCGGCTATCTCGCCGCTTTGTTTGCAAGCTGAGCAACTCAGCGTAATTGATCGGGCAGGACGACTAGCTTCCGGCTGAATTAAATTTCCTGGAGTGCCGCCCGCGTAAGCTGGTTTTGCGCGTGTGCACTAGGGCTTTCTTCGCGCTCTTGAACGCCGCTGTGAAAAAAAAACTTGTCCTGAGCGCGCGCTCCAAATTCAGAGACAAAGCGGCGTCTTTGCCAGGCGTTAAGCAAACGGAAGCCTTGTTTTCTGTCGGCAGTGAATAACCACGTGGTATGTGGAGTGGGATCTGCATTTAAAGGCTTCCTACGAACGAAACAGCGACACGAATGCGGTTCGCGTTTTATTGCGCTACCGCTTACAGTGACCATTACACGCTTTTAACCATTGTGCGTTCGCTTTTGTGTTTGTTTCCGTCTGCTTGCCTGGAGCAGGTTTTACGGCAGGCTGCTGACCTGCCTACCAACCTGCCCACCATGTCAGGCGGCAGCGGATTCAATCATGAGAGGCTGTCCGGGAAGGCAAAACCCGGGTCTCAACCCAACTCAAGCAATCAAAGTATCGCCGATAGTAGTACCTGCCATACAGGCGCAGTGGCGCATCGCATGACCGCTGTACAACGAGGTATGGGCAACGGGCTCCCACCCTGAGGCCTGGCCAAACGCTGTCGTTCCTGTCTTCAAAAGCTCGTAGGCCGGCTGCTGACCGCCAGTCGTACAGACCCGTTTCACATCAGCACCTGTGAACCTCATGGAGGCCATGGGGCTGGAGAGACGCACCTGGATGGCCGAACGGAAGGAGTTCCTGCCCGAGCAGCACTTCAGCTTCCGGCGGCACCGCAGCACACCGGACGTCATCGCAAACATGGTCTCGTGCCTCGAGGATGCACGAAACTCTCACCAAGTGGTGTGCCTCATGCTCTTGGACATCAAAAAGGCGTCTGATAACATTTCCCATGCGGCCATCGTTGAGGCGGTGGACTACCTTGGGGTAACTGCCAACCTCGAGGCTTACATCTAGGGCATCCTGTTTGGCGGCATCTCTTGTGCCAGTCGGTGGAGGTACGAGTGTTCCGCACCGCCTCACGACAGAGGTCCTCCACGGCAGCGTCCTGAGCCCCATACTCTTTGACGTTGCCCTGGCAGGGTTGCTGGGCTTTTTCCCCGCTGGCCTGTGGATTCCTGCCCGCATCACCATCTATGCGGACATTTTGATTTGGTGCCATGATCCACGGCACCAGAGCGCGCAAGTTGTCAGGAGCGTCCAGCGGGCCGTCACGAGAGTGAGCGCCTTACTAGAACGTCTGGAATGGGGCTGTCCCCCACTAATCCGAGGCCATACTTTTCAACACGCGGCCTGGTGTGCAGCAGGGGAAGACGGTGGTCAGCATCGCCGGCCAAGAACTCACGTGGCAGTGGGTCTGCCGCTACCTGGGCCTGCTGACTGACCGTCAGCTCATTTGACAGCCAGCAGTCAAGGCCTACTGCATGCAAAACACCAGAGTCCGAGGCGCCATCTGGCAGCTATTGGCCAGGGGGAACGGCATCACCTACCAGATGGGCCTCCGCATTTTCCAAGTCATGGCAGCGGCTCAATTTCTCTCAGTCCTCCCCTTGACACAGCTCACAATCACCCATCAGCTCATCGACGAGAGCTGCCAAAGGGCGGCCATTCGACTGTGCCTGGGTGTCCCTCATGGCTCCCATGTTCCTGCCACACTGGCTCAGGTTGGGGCTTGGCCGATGGAGCTCTAGGTCCAGCAGACAGCCTTTGCCTGGTCCCAGATGATAGCCCCGTCCTGGAGTGCCTCATCAGCCAGCTCCAATCACGCATGGGCTAAGGTTTCCACGTACTCGAGGGGTCTGGGGTCTGCCGGAGCGTCTTTACCCTACATCACGCCCAGACCTTGAACACAGCTTCCGGGTGCGCCTCTCTGCTCCTGGGTACAGGCCTAAGCTCTCCATCCCAGCTGTTATAGTCTACTGAGACAGTAGGGCGACTGTGGATGACGATCTCGGGAGCTACACCCAGCTCTACACGGACGATTTCGTGTTGCCTCGGCCTGCCCTTCTGCTACAGCGGCCTACGGGCACCCGCCTTGGGAGGAAACAGGCAGGCCACGCTTCCCTTCGTTGCCAGCTCCACCACTGCGGAGATGGCTTCCCTTCACCTGGCGGCGGACATCTTGGAGGCCCGCCTAGCAGTCCGGGCTTCCTGCTGCCATCCTCAGTGATACCAGGTCGGGCCTCCACCTTTTACAGGATCCTCGATGCCTACTGCCGATAGTGACCAAGCTGGCGGCAATGCTCAATGGTCTCGCAGCATGGGGCTGCTCAATACAGCTCTCCTGGATTCGTGGCCACGCTGGGTTCCCAGGCAATGAAGCTGCCGATGTCCTAGCGAAGGCAGCCCATGGCAGCTCCTCATCTTGGCGCTCCGATGTGATTCCCTAGACGCCGCACGTAACATCACTGAGCGCCAGCTCCTCATGGAGCACCCTGATCTCAGGGTCTCCACGGGAACGCTCCCTCAGCTCCGTAGAGTTAGTTCTTGGGCTAGTTGGTGTACTTGATTTAAGCTCCTAGTTTTTCAGCGCAACGGCACACGGCAGTTGACAGTCAGCGCTGTGTTCGTCTTTCTTCTCTTCCTGCTTCTTTTCTTTGGCCGTGTGCCGTTTCGCTCAGCTCCTTCCTACTAGTGGGCTCACAAGGCAGCAGAGGTCCCTCCTGCTACGTCTACGTGTTGGCTGCTGCTTGACTGGCTCCTGCCTTTTCAAGAAAGAGCTGGCACCTGCTGCTCACTGCCATCACTGCGGACACCCGCAGGAGGCCACAGACCACCTCCTACTGGAGTGTGCTGCCTTCCTGCCCACCAGGAAAAGCTGACGGCGAGCTACTGGGCGCTTGGGCTCCCTGCACGGAACACTGACCGCCTGTTCTTCTCGGCTGGCCACAGCGCTTCGAAGGCCCTTCAGTCTCTCCTCACATGCCTGGAAGTCTCGTGTAGGGACTGCTGGTAGGAGTCCCTGGCACAAGATGGCTCGCGCGCCTTTTTCAATGACTCTTTTCCTGCCCCTGTCTCTTCTCCCTCGTGTCTATCTGTATGCTGGCAGTGGTAGTGGTGTGCCTCGCCAGTTACAGGTCTGTGCAATTTCCTTTTCCTTTTGTACAACCACTCATACATCACACTACATACACTTGACCGTACAATGACCGTACTATGGAGAGAATGACCAATTTCACATATATACACATTAACCGATTATCGATATCCGAACAACCACCATGAAAACTCGATGTGAACATCAGAACCGAAGGGAAAATTGAGCTGCTAGCGCGCCTAATTCGCGTTTGTTAGAACCACGCAAATCGACCATCGTTTTTTTCATGCCTTCATATTGTGGTTGCTTAGCTCGATTCCGCCGTGAGCGCTGGTCACATCTTTCTGCGACTTTTCTCTTTTTCTTCTGCGCGGTGTTTCAGTGGGTTTGGCGGGCACATACTTACCACATTTCGATTTGTGCGAAACACGAAAACGCAAAGCGATGTCGGTGCGTTCTGAAGTTGGAGTGTTTTAGCAGTGGCGTACGGCTAATACAACTAATATAATAAGGCATTTCCACTACTACCGACGTCGTGCTTGGCTGGCAGCTACTTGTGTAGGATAGCAATTACTGTAGAAAGCGTTTTTACCCCCACATATATCTGAGAAATCCCACTTCCTCCGTAGCCCCCAAATGCAGCGTTTCAAACACTTTACGTACAGCCCTGGCGTGTTGAACTCCATTACTACAACAACGCCACAGCTTTGGTGCGCTTCGATGGGACACGTCCCGCTACTCAGCGGCCGGCCGTGGTCTACACTCTATGGGTCTTAATCTGCAGAGTCGCCCTACTACCTTGTGTGCACGACACAAGACTGGTTCATATGCGGAATGGCCTCCACCAGCTTCGCTTTGGCAGGGTACCCGCTACCAGTTTACACGGCTTCGGCCTTAAGCGCACAATATGCTCTAAGGCAATGCCCGCGCTCATTTTCCTGTTACGGTAGGCGATGGATTATTACTGTGATAGCGGTACAAGCCCCATAGGCATGGCAGCTGCGCTCGGCCATGTGCAGACATGCCAAGCTATATCCTTTAGCATGAAGCTGTAAGCAAGGCCGTTGCGCACTGCGGAAAATCCCCGTTAGCGGAGAGGGAAGCCATACGTGTGCATGGACTTTATGTATCGTGCGGCACGTTAACAGCACAATAACAGCCGCACGAAGGCGCTATGCTGTAGCATTGTCCCAAGTAATAATAAACTGCCCCTCTCATTTATAGTACTATTTTCTTATCACTACTGCGGCACCCAGTACTGCACCGCTACTTCACAGTATTGAACGATTCCTTCCACATAGGTAGATTTTTCGCTGCTAACACACGCCTAAGCTTTCATTTGGGGGAAGCCAATGAGGCAAGAAGAGGCTTTTCTGCCTTTAGGCAACTAGGCCACAGCTTCGGTCGCCTCTAAAACTGCCAATCGATGATGATATCGTATTTATTCGAAAATAGGTCCATTGTTTATTCAAGAACACGAGATATGAAAATGTTAAGTCTGCTTAGATTCGAGAATTTTTTGTTGTATGCACAAAATAAAACGACAACACATAACAAAACAAAAAGTAGCAGACAGATGGCGCACCCATTAAACTCCAACAGAAGACGGCACTGTAGCCGTTACTTTTCGTAGCCGATGCCGCCAAAAGCGCGCACGAGCATTGGGTGTACTTCGGGTACCACTTTGACCTCGTTTTCTCTTAATGTGGTGGCTTGGGCACGTTCCGCGGCTGTGCAAGCTTTTCACCCGCGGTGTTTCGCCTATATCATGGTACCAAGCAGACGGTGTCGTTAACTGCCGCCTTTAAGAGAAAAGTCGTCGCCGCCGAACAGTTCTTAAATGAACAGCGCGGTGGTGGTGGTGTAAAACTTTAATATTCAAAGAGAGTTTGAGGGTCAAAAAACTCTGCTGCATGATCGGTATCCTTAGTCCGGGACACCGCACGACGAGGCCCCGTCTCGCGCCCGCTTTACTAGAGCCCTTTGGGACTCCAGTGTGGAGCAGTTGAGGTGGGCAGTCTCCCATGCCTATCGGGTGGGGGTGGGGGAAGGGGGAAGGTGAGGATTCTGAGTACATGCCCACACCATGTGAAAGATATCGCAGATCTCTCCACAGTACGGGCCGCGCCCATCTGTGTTCGGATCGAAGTGTTTTGCTATGGAAGGACAGAGAAGAGTTCCTGTCTGCAGGCGCCGCAGAGTTCGCTCCTCCGCCTTACTCAGCCCCTTGGCAGGTGCCGGGTAGAGACGGTGGCTGTCGCAATAATGAATTAGGATTTCGCGGAACCACAGAAGCGGTTTATGAGCTTCTGAGCCAGGAGAGCTAGGATGAGGAGCCCGGTGTGTGAGCGCTCGGGCGGCCGCATCAGCGGCCTCATTGCTTCGTAGACCCTGGTGGCCAGGAGCCCAGATCACTTTTGTGCGAGTTGGATCGGCGGGAGCGCGTCTTAGAATGTGGGAGGCAAGAGGTGATATTTCACCTGCAAGATGATGTTCACAGGCCTGGCGAGAGCCTGTGATAACTGTTCTGGATTTTGGATCGGCGGCAGCGAGAGCTATTGCGACTTCTTCCGCTCGTGTTGAATTTGGGGCCAGAAGAGATAGCCCATCGGCATTCATTCCCCGGTGGACTACGGCAGCCGTGAAGAATCCCGCGGGTGACGGCCCTGTGAAGTCCACGTAGTAGACGCCCTCTTTATATCCATATTGCCTCTCAAGCGTGCGAACCCGCGCGTGTCGTCTGCCTTCATGTGGTCATCTCCATGTTACGCGGGAGTGGAGCGACCCAGAGCATGTGGCGCCACAGCACCGGGATGTTCTCCGTCCCCTCTGGTATGCATGTGTGTTGGATGTGTAAGCGGTTTAGCAGGCGGCGCCCAGGTACTGTCTGTGATAGCCGCGGATATTGGTTCACGAGGTGAGCCTCCCGCAACTCCTGATAGGAGTTTACCACTCCCAACGCCTTCAGTTTGTCGTTGGAGGTGGCCACCGGGAGGTCCAGTGCTCGCTTTCTTGCCTTCCTGATGATGGCGTCAATGCGCTCGTCTTGTTGTTTGGTGGTGCGTAGGTACGGCACGGCGTAGAGGATCCGGCTGGTCACGAAGGCATGGGCGAGCCGTAGCGCGTCCCGGCCCCGCAGACCACCCCGCTTGTTGGAAACACGGTGGATCATGCGCCCTACCTGTTCACCTATGCTCTTGAGTTTCGCTATAGTAGAGTCCGGCCTAAGTTTGTTAATGACGAACAGACCCAGGATTCGGAGCTCAGCCACTTCTCTGATGGCACCGCCCGAGGCTCGAGAAAGGCCGTCATCCCGAAGTCGAATCAGCACTGGCAGAGTTCGTGAAATCATGGAGGTCAGGGGCACTTCGAGTGACCACAGAAGTGACCACAAAGAGTTGGCAAGAGAGCAGAGCAGCTCACGGGACCAGTTAAAGGCGCCAGCTAACTCCAGCAGGGCGCATCAAGCACTCGTAGCTAGGAGTTACATCCAGCCTGAGAACAACATCCCGGAAAGCTTGGTTGGGCGCTGGTTCCGAACGTTCAGCATTTGCAACGCACTTGATGGCAGAGAAGATATTGCCATGATTAATATACCAGCGTAAAAGACAGGGACGATGAAAGAGACAAAAAAAAGCGCTGACTCGCAGCTAAACATTATTGAAGTGAAGAGGGAATATAAATTTGGCAGAGGCTTAGCTTGGTTAAGCCCGGTAAGTTGCGAAAGCAATAGCCCTGGCTGCGCCTGATTTGGCTGGTGGTGTGTCTTGGTAGTGCTCTTAGTAAAGCTTATGTTTATAGACGTTTTGACCATTTGTTTTACATGGCATTATACTTACCACACGAGGGCCCCCACGTGCTGAGAGATTTATGCGTGCCTCGGTCGCCAAAACGAGCGGCTGACGCTAACGGATGATTGTCTAGAAGCTTCCCTGTTCTTTCACTCCCACTTCCTCTCTTCCTGTACGGTGCGGTTCGGGGTCCACTGATATGACAGAGAATTTGCTTTCCTCAAAAAGCGTTGCGTTCAAAGGGCAAGGCATCGCGCCGAACGGGTGGTGGCGTTCCTCCCTTCCTGTGGTTCAGGTGTCCACCGAGATGAGAGAGAATTACTGCGCCACGCTTTGCCCTTTGAACGTACCGCTTTTTGAGGAAAGAAAATGGCGCAGTAATTCTCTGTCATCTCGGTGGACACCCGAACCGAACGCTAAGCGCGCCGAGCGCGGCAGGAGCGGGACTTAGGCCGCGCTTGGTAGCTACGGCCTCGCTACGCGACGGCGCAAGTTGGAGCCCCGCTCTTGAAGCTGTGAAGTCAGACGGCTAAGCGCGCCGCGCGTGGCAGGAGCAGGAGTTAGGCCGCGCTTGGTAGCTGCAGCCTCGCCACGCGACGGCGCGAGTTGGGCCCCTGGTTTTTGCGGCAGATGGCATGATGTCACAGGAGGGAGTCATGCTAAAGGTCATTGGTAGCTACCGGCCTCGCTACGCGACGGGCTGAAAGTGCAACAAGTATTGCTTTCGCAATAATAGAAAATGCAAGCGACACAACAAAACTCATAATTACTTGTAAACATACATCACAACATGAGTCAAAAATCGCTTCGAACATTCCCATGGTCTTGATGGTCCAACTCGTTGCGTGTTAACGCGATGGACGGCACACTCACACTTCCGTCACCGAGTCGTAACGTGTATCTAGCCTCGATAATCTGCCGGTTAATGTGCTCCGAATGTATCGCTGAAAAGCGCTATACCGGAAGGAATAGGCAGCAGCCTTCACATTACTTGCAATACGCAGCCAAGTTAGAATCCTACCGATATTCAAACATCTCCCGTGCTCCCGTAATCTTACATTGATACACCTTCTAGTTTGATCCGCATAAACCGGACCGAAAGGTAACAGTATCCGGTACACCATATTCCTCTTACAAGGCATATGTACATTATCATGTTTCACTCTACATGTGTGCCTTTCCCGAACCACATTCACATATTTATTCTTAACAGTTCCGCAGATTATAGACAACATGTTTCCATTTGACATGCTAGCCGGTGAAACCTGGTGCAAAACTTGATTCATTTGTGAAATCAAAATATTCAAAACAGATGCAACACAACAGCCTGTACATATTCGTGAAAGACATGAAAGCGCCAGACGGCAGCACGGACGAGTAAGGGAACAGGACGAGCGCTGCACTTTCAACAGGATTTATTCAGGGAAGAACGTTTATATAGCCTTTGCCCTTATCCATGCTCTTAATCGCAGACATTCACCTCTCGTGCCGTTTTGCGCTCTTATGTCTTTCACGAATACGCACCTACAAGCCCAGCTTCAAGTACCTCTTAGTCTGTACATATGCCAGCTTTCTGCAGAAAACACTGCTTGTCAAATGTTACAAAGGCGGATTTAAGTAATTCTGTAAAAGGGTTTAAAAATCTTCGATGGATACACCCGCAGTATTTTGAAAAGAAATAGGGTTTTAACTTTCAATACACTGTCTCACTGCAGTGAACATGGCTTCGTGTGGAACAGAATAAAATAAATCCACAACATCTACCGAAAAGGCGCGTCCATCATCATGATGCAATTTTAACAATTCACAAACTTCATCAGATATTTTGGTAAAAAAGGGGTCTTCTACATCAAGCTTACCCAAATTTTTGAAAAAGAACCATCTAAGCGGCCTCAGCTAGGACCCCTTTTCAGTAACATTATTTCTAAAGGGCATTCCTTCCTTGTACGTTTTTACCGAAAAGAACACTTTCAATGCATTATTCTTGCATTTGGCAATCTGTTTACCAAGACAGACTAAACCTAGCTGCTCATACAATGCAACAGCTCTGTTGTTAACTTTCGTAGCTTTCACTTTGATAGCCGAAAAATTCTTTTCAATTGCTCGGGCTCCTGTTTCTGAAAAATTATCTTCAGATAAAACTATAAATCCACCTTCTATATCAGCTTGTAAAAGCCTTAGGTTTTTTTTTATTAAATAAAGATACAGTGGCTCGGGTTGAAGTTCCCTTATTACGAACAGAAACCCGATTGCAAGATTTGAGAAGGCAGTCAAAGCCCTCAAGAAGGCACTTTTCATGCTCCTCTGAATTGACCTTACTGGCGATTCGACGACTGATGGCAATCAGTTCTTGCGGTGATACTTGTGGTTCAAGTCCATACTTGGGTCCCTTCCGCAGAACAGATGACAGGTCCTCAGGCAGATGAATGTCCCCCACAACGACTAATCCTCCCCCAGAAGTCTTCCTCTTCGTACTTCTTTCCTTCAGCAGCTTGTCTAACACGCACACCCAGAGTTATCTGTCATTTGGTAAGGTAGCCTCTCCACAGACAGGAAATTATTGTCAACAAGCCAGGTAGGATATTGCTTTGGCTTGAAGTGCGCCAAAGGAGTTGTCTATGAAATTCTCCTCTCATGCGGCCGCTCATGTATAGGGCAAACTGGGCTCTGCTTTAACGAGCGAATCAGCGAACACGAAACAAACGAGCAAAATAAAGAAGGCCCAAATATGCCTAAGTATATAAGGTACTGCCCGTCACGCTCTTGTGAGCCATGTTGTTCCGATGTGCGGTTTCTCTCAAAAAGTAAAGATACAAAAGCCACGGAATTAATCCAAGCTTTTTTATTGCAAAGAAAGGAAGCATGTGTGTCAGCGACATGTCTATATCCTTGTATAAGGTGACAACAATTTTTCTTCCGTTCACTATCATATCAACTTTGAAGATGATAGTATTCCTTGCAAGTAAGACGGCATATATTTGTGCGTGTTGCCTTTGAATAAATCAGCTGTGAGTGGCGCTTCATCCCGTCTTTTGCCTTGTGTCATGTCTTTTTTCGAGCCTGTAACCAAAGATGAACCGTTGCCAACTCGACCGGCAAGATGGTCGTTTAAGTGAACAGTTCGTTCGTGTACAGCTTTGAAACGGCACATGATAGGATGCACAGAGTTGTGCTGTACTGCAAAAAGCACAAGCGAGTAGTGTATCCAAGTGCACGCAAAGCAGATAAAGTTAAGCGCATGCTAGAGTCGAAGAGAAACTTAGATTATGACAGCGGGCGCACTGAGGCCCGAGTTAAACGACCAAGGAGCGCGCAAGGGGCGCTCGCAAAACGTACCTCTTGGGAACAATGCCACACGACGGTAATCCAAGCGATGACGGCTAAAGCAGAGCGAGGCTTGAGCTGGCACAGTACGGTGCGCACGGACCACAGCACGGACAAATTCAGACGACGCAGTATGTTGCGCTGAGACGAATGGGGAGTGAGACAAGCGCTTAGAGGGACGCCCCTTCAGGCCGCCGCGAGCAGCCGCACGAGAGCACCCTGCAGAGAAAAGGGGACTCGGGCCATTACAGGAGCCGAGATGAAGCATTGTGCAGGGGGAGTGGCCCTCACATACAGCTCGGGATAAATCAGGTTCCGCGTGGCTGGTGTACGCCGGCAGGGACCACCTCCGCCCGCAGAGGACATCAGCGGCCACTTTCATCGATATCCTGTATATGAACAGTCTTTGTCAAAAGTAACCAGGCTCCATGGTTTGCTTCTCATTCGTATAAGAGAGGCCTCACGGCTTCCCTAAAGATCAAAAAGTTCTTTGAAGGTGAGAACAGGGGTTCTTCTTACCATACAGAGATTTAGAGCTTGAGATCTGTCATAATAGCTTTAATATACGACTGAGAAGAAAAACGTGCAGCCTGGTTATGTTTGCCAAAGACTGTACATAGTATATATTGCCGCTGGTTGCGCGCGGGACGAAGTCTGGAACGACGAAAGCGGCGCAATGACTGGCTTAAGCCGGCGGAGACCACCTCCACCCGGATACGACATCAGCAGACACTTCCAGCAATATCCTGTATGTGTACATAGTTTATATGGCCGCCCAACCCCTATCCTTTCTTCTACCGCTCCCCCCCCCCCTTTTTCTTTCCCTCTGCATGTCCTTTTACTCCCGCCATCCGCAGCTCAGGTGTTTCAGGTTTCGATGGCAGATACCGCGTTGAACGAATTCGGCAGTCGGGAACAGAAGAAGCATGGTACGGTCAACCTTGGAACGCAGGAGCCGTTCTCCCAGAAGAAAAGGCATCATATAGATAGAAGGCAAAAAAAAGACAACGCGGACATTCACACTGTGGTGAGAGGAGATGCGAAGAGGACGCCCTTTATCGAACGGGTACTGCGGGACCTGTCAGCGTTCACCCTGCTCCCTGGTCGCTCGTCGCCTGTCCTTTCCCCTGCAGCCTGGCGTAGTTGCGGTGATACCATGGTGGAAGAAGAGTCTATTCTTCCACCGTGTATGATACCACTCAACTCGGTGAACAGTTACGTGCGCCAGTCGAATTTATCTTTCCTTAGGGAGCCAAATTCTCTCTGTCTGGTCGGACAGGCTTTTCTTCACAATGTGCCCATTTCCTTTTCTCCAAAGCCTGTAGCCCTGCGAACGAAGCTTCACCCCAAGCGGAAGCAGAAAGGAAGAACTGGACGTGTCCCGTCCGAGGCAGTAGCATGCAACTGCCAGACAACTGCCAGACTCCCCTCGAACATTTCGTGGTTTCCAATAGGATAACTAAACGAAATGTTGAAGTTTTGCTAGATTTTTGATTAGCACAAAACGAAAGAAGCACACATAGCACACATATAACTGTCTCACACATCTCGGTGGACACCCGAACCGCGCTGTAGCGGAAGGGAGGAAGGTGGGAGTGAAAAAAAAAAAAGGAAGAAAGAGGTGCCGTAGTGGAAGGCTCCGGAATAATTTCGACCAGCTCGGGATCTTTAATGTTCATTGAGATCGCACGGCCCACGGGCGCCGTGGCCGTGGCCGATACGCGGCCACCGCGGTCCGAGCAGTGGCGCGGCGAATCACGTGGTTTCACGCCTCAGCCACACCTCCGGCCCTCCTCCTGCTGAAGGTCAAACTGCAACACCCGATGGCCTTGGCAAAACATGGCGTAGTGGAGCTCTCGCTCCAAAATACTCCGCATAATTACGCATACGGCACAAAGGATCTAATTAGCAACAATACAATAAAAAGACAATGGTAGACAGAACATTGAAACACAAAATTCATATGCTGCCGATGTTTAATTGCGGTACAAGTCATTATAATTATTGTGGAGTTGCATGCTTTCTAATATAAGGTGTTGGTTCCATTTTTGGTTTTTACGTTGGTACGGGATTCAAGTATTTCGGCAGGTGGTAGTGTAGTCTATGTAGAGGGCGATTTCAGCGAGAGAAGAGGATTGACCAGAACTCTATTTTCTTGATGAAATAGGGTGCTCCTGCAGATCTCGTAAGATTACACAGACTTATGGAAGTGGTATTGTTATTCCTGGTACTTCCTTTATATTGCATAATAAGGTTGAATGTGCAAAAACATTAATAAAAGGAAATAGGGCCTTTGCATGGGCGTCGTAAATGGTGTTAGCTGCGTGACGAACGGCTTTTTTCTGTAATGTTACTTTGAGTTTACGTTGCTTAGGATAAGGCAGCAATAAATGATATGACGGAAAATAAGGAGTCGTAATGCATACGTTTATTGTTGAACCTGATCCGACAACCTGGGCGCTTGCGCCAAATTTCCTTGCCACATGGCCCATATGTGTGTTCCAACTTTAGTGTTGATTAAAGATTACCTCTAAGCTTTCATCTTGCGTCAATAGTTTCATTTCTTCTGAACCAAGTTGTACATTGAAATATCGGGTTATTATCCTTTGTAGAGGCTCAGGTTTGGTTTATGGTTTACGTGATAGAGCTTTTGTTCACTATAGTCCACTGAAGCAAAATCATTAGTATAATATTTTTGGAATGTTTGAAATCACAAATGCTGTTCGCCTAAAAAAAAGATTCGCATTATTTCCGTAATTAATGTAATATGTGCAAAGTATTTCAAGAGCAGTGCTCAAATCTCACATTACCGGGTATCGTAATCGTAGGCTACCATTTCTTTCTCCTTTATCCTGCGCTTATTACGGGGCAGTAAATGTGGTTAAAACCTTACTATTTCTTTAGTGCAATCCTTTCAAGCCTGCAAATGTTTACTTAGGCTGCAGCGGAGAGCAAGTATAAATAGCCCTCAAAGGAATAGTGACTGCTAATACCTCGACGTATGCACGAATTTACGCCAGCTGAGGGCGAAGGCAACGATCTTGCGAAAGCGATCGGTACAAAAGAATGGAAAAGGAACAGTACATTTTTTCTGAAGTGAAGTGACAGGGGACGCCATTATATCAAAGTAATCCACAGAAGCAGCCGAAAGCCAGAGCTGGTTTTGAAAAATATTGTTGCGGAAAAGAATATATTTACAGATATTTACAAATAGACAAGAACAGCTGCGAGCGGCACCGAGAACACAGTCCGAACTTCGTTGTCGTCTTCTACTCTTCGCACTCGTGCCATCGCTCTTCGTCGTCGTCGTCTACCCGCATCAGGACCCCCGGCTGCTGAAACGCCGTCTCGGCGCTAGGGCGGCGACGTATGAGCGTCGTGGTAAGGTTTAAGGCGACAGACGTGGACGATGTCGGTGGTGGCGCCAGATGACGAGGGCGAGGTTTCAAGGGGAGCAATTTCATAGTTCACGTCGGTAACACGGCGCACGACACGATAAGGGCCACGGTAGTGCGAAAGGAGCTTCTCGGAGAGACCGACGCTGCGAGAGGGCGTCCAGAGAAGGACGAGTGATCCTGGGGTATATTCGACGGCCTGGTGACGGCGGTCGTAGGCTGACTTCTGGGAAACTTGAGAGGCTTGGAGCCTACTACGTGCTATTTGGCGCGCCAGCGTGGCCTGGGAGATGGCGTCCCGAGCGTAAGCAGTGGTGGGGGCTGAAGAAGGCGGCATGAGTGTGTCCAAAGGCAAGGTGGGATGCCTACCAAACAAAAGGTAGAAAGGAGAATAGCCTGTTCTGTCATGAAGGGAAGAGTTATATGCAAATGTCACATAAGGCAAGGCTGCGTCCCAATCTCGGTGGTCTGGCGATACGTACATGGCTAACATGTCGGTGAGCGTGCGGTTGAACCTTTCCGTAAGCCCATTGGTTTGTGGGTGGTAAGCTGTCGCGAGCTGGTGCTGCGTGTCACACGAACGAAGAATGTCGTGAACTACTCTGGATAGAAAATAACGACCGCGGTCGGTGAGCAGTTGACGAGGGGCGCCGTGGTGAAGGATGACGTCTTGCAGAAGAAAATCGGCAACATCGGTAGCGCAGCTGGACGGCAAAGCACGCGTGATGGCGTACCGAGTCGTATAATCAGTTGCGACAGCGATCCACTTGTTGCCGGAGAGGGACGTCGGAAAAGGGCCAAGAAGGTCGAGGCCAACACGGTGAAAAGGTTCAGGAGGTATGTCGATGGGTTGCAGAAGACCGGCAGGCAGAGTGGAGGGCCTTTTCCGACGTTGACACAGGTCGCAAGCGGCCACGTAACGCTTGACGGAACGATAGAGACCAGGCCAAAAGAAGCGATGCCGCACCCGAGCGTACGTGCGGGACACGCCAAGGTGACCGGCTGTCGGCAGATCGTGCAGTTCTGCAAGGACAGAAGAGCGTAGACGTTGGGGTATCACGAGCAGGAGCGGAGGGCCATCGGAGCGTAGGTTTCGGCGATACAAAATGCCGTTCTGGAGCACATAAAGGTTCAGAGACGGAGATCGGTTTGCAGAACGGATGCCATCAAAGATAGGTCGTAAAGATGAGTCGTGACGCTGTTCGTTGGCAATATCAGCAAGATCGGAGATAGCTAAGAGGCAGGGCAGGGTCTCAGCGTCCTCTAGGTCAGGTGGTTCCACAGGGTATCGGGATAAGCAGTCAGCGTCCTGGTGATGGCGCCCTGACTTGTACACGACGGAGTATGAGTATTCTTGGAGGCGCAATGCCCAGCGACCAAGGCGACCGGTGGGATCTTTTAGTGAAGACAACCAACAGAGAGCGTGGTGATCAGTGACAACAGCGAATGAACGGCCGAACAGGTAGGGTCTGAATTTAGCTACTGCCCAGACAAGGGCAAGACACTCGCGCTCAGTAATGGTGTAATTTTGCTCTGCGGCTGAAAGTAGG
This sequence comes from Amblyomma mixtum, assembly GCF_055824585.1. Taxonomy (NCBI): domain Eukaryota; kingdom Metazoa; phylum Arthropoda; class Arachnida; order Ixodida; family Ixodidae; genus Amblyomma; species Amblyomma mixtum. The sequence continues at coordinate 126,948,281 of NC_143018.1, read as the reverse complement.
CGGCTGGCATAAGCGATGACTCGATCTTGACCCTGTTGACGTTGGGCTAGGACGGCGCCGATGCCATATCCGGAGGCGTCAGTGCGAACCTCTGTGGGAGACGACGGGTCAAAATGTGCTAAGATGGGCGGAGTGGTCAGCAAATGGACGAGAGATGAAAATGAGTTCTCTTGAGCAGGGCCCCAGGTAAAGGGGGTGTCGTTCTTCAGAAGATCGGTGAGGGGACGAGCGATGCCGGCGAAATCTTTGATAAAACGGCGAAAATATGAGCACAAGCCGACAAAGCTGCGCACATCTTTCGACGACCTTGGAAGAGGAAAGTCCTTCACAGCTTGAATTTTGATGGGATCTGGGCGTACACCAGAAGCGTCAACGAGGTGTCCGAGAATAGTGAGTTGGCGACGACCGAACTTGCATTTCGATGAGTTCAGCTGAAGTCCGGCGTTACGAAACACTGTCAGAATATTAGAGAGGCGCTCGAGGTGCGTGGCAAAAGTAGGCGAGAAAACCACAACATCGTCTAGGTAACAGAGGCAGGTGGACCATTTAAAGCCACGAAGAAGGGAGTCCATCATTCGTTCGAAGGTAGCCGGGGCGTTACAGAGGCCGAACGGCATGACTTTAAACTGGTATAAGCCATCGGGCGTCACGAAGGCGGTCTTCTCGCGGTCCTTTTCATCAACAGCAATTTGCCAGTACCCCGATCGAAGATCAATTGAAGAGAAATATTTGGCGCCATGGAGGCAATCTAAGGCATCATCGATCCTTGGGAGTGGATATACGTCTTTTTTTGTGATGCGGTTGAGGTGCCGATAATCAACGCAGAAGCGCCAGCTGCCATCCTTCTTTTTCACCAGGACGACTGGTGAAGCCCAAGGACTTGACGAGGGCTCGATGATGTCTTTTGCGAGCATCTTGTCCACCTCTTGATTTATGACGGTGCGTTCGGCGCTGGACACTCGGTACGGACGTCAGCGGAGAGGAGCGGAATCACCGGTGTTTATGTGATGCGTCACCACAGAGGTCCGAGCCAAAACACGGCTGTCAAAGTCGAAGATGTCGCGGAAAGATGATAAGAGGCACCTAAGATCGCGAGCTTGCATCGGCGGTAGGTCAGAAGCGATCATGTCGGCGTAGTCGTCCGTTGGGCTCGCTGTTGATGGGGCCGCAGGCAACCGGCATTGCTGAGTGGAAGGTAAGCAGCTGTCCACCACTGATATCACACATTCGGCAGCAGGGCACAGCGTGGCGAGTGAGATGCCTTGCGGGAGCGGTTGGATGGATGAACTGAAGTTCAGGACCGGAAGGCACGCTCGGTTGGCCGACATTGTAAATACAATGTGTGGAAGCGCAATGCTGCGCGTCAGGGCGACGTCAAGTTCCGGAGTGACTACGTAGTGACCATCAGGTACAGGGGGAACAGATGAGAAAGAGATGTAAGTTGCGGCTTGAGGCGGTAGACGGACAAAGTCGACAGCACAAAGACGGTGTATAACTGGGGACGGCGACTCAGCAGAAAGAGGAAGGTCAAGCTGAACAACATTAGTGGCGCAGTCAATGAGGGCTGAATGCTCAGACAGGAAGTCGAGGCCAAGAATGACTTCATGCGGGCACTGGTCCAGAACAGAGAACAGAACGGATGTATGGCGGCCGGATATGGTCACACGGGCTGTGCATAGTCCAACAACATGAGCAGTTCCGCCGTCGGCAACGCGGAGAACGGCTTTGGGTGCAGGGGTCAGTACTTTTCGGAGGCGGCGTCGTAGGGCTGAACTCATGACGGATACGTGCGCGCCTGTATCGATCAGGGCTCTCACAGGCACTCCATCGACATGAATAGCGAGCAAATTATGGTGTGCGCGAAGGGCTAATTGAGGATTTTGGGACTGGGGCTGTACTGCAGCATCACCTCTAGACACTGCAGCGTCTAGTTTTCCGCTTGCGAGCGTCCGTAGGGGCAGGGAGAGGAGCGACGGCGTTGGGGCGAACGAGACTGGCGACGCAGGGGGGACGGGGAGCGGCTGGAGCGGGTAATCTGGCCGTCGACTGTAGCACTGTGCTGGGCTGGAGGGGGCGTGTAGTGGCTGGGCTGTTCGTCGTCGTGGTGGGAGCTGAGAGGACGGTATGTGCTGCGACGGGACCAATAATTTCGACAGTGGCGGGAGATGTGGCCAATGCGGTGGCAATGGAAACAAATGGGCCTGTCGTCGGTTGTCCGCCAGTCGTTAGGGTTTCGGCGACGCGGAGTGAAGTACGAAGGTCGTCCAGGAGCAATCGCAGTGATTTCGGGTGGTGGTGAAGACCGTACAGGGCTGACGGGCTGGAAACCAAGGTTGGCAAGCTCTTGACGGACGACAGCTTGTACCAGAGAGATGGTAGGTAAGCGGGTGTCGCCATCATGTAGATGCTGGGGGGCAGGGGACATAGCTTCGAGCTCGCGTCGGATGATGCGGGTCACATTTTCTGGGGGCGCTGGAGTTGCCCGGTGTCGCAGGTCTTCACATGAAGAAGTCGCAGCCGTGTTGGGGAGGCGTGTGTACGGCTGGCTAATACGCCTGCTTTTGGCTTCCTCGAAGCGTCGACATTCCTTAATAATTCCGTCGACTGTAGTGCAGCTCTTGTATACGAGCAAGTTGAAGGCATCGTCGGCGATTCCCTTCAACACGTGGCCGACTTTGTCAGACTCGGGCATGTTGGCGTCAACTTTGTGACAGAGGGCCAGCACATCCTGAATGTACGACACATAGGACTCCGTAGATGTTTGAGCTCGGGAGGCGAGGTCCTTCTTAGCGGCAAGCGTTCGGCCGAGCGGCCGTCCAAACAATTCGCGGAGTTTCTCTTTGCACACGTCCCAGCTGGTCAGATGATCTTCGTGTGTCTCATACCAGACCCGGGCGGTGTCTTTTAGATAGAATATTACATTTGCGAGCATAAGGGTCGGATCCCAGCGGTTGTAGGTACTCACTCGCTCGTACATGTTGATCCAGTCGTCGACGTCAGTGTTGTCGGTACCAGAAAATGTCCCAGGGTCCCGAGGGGGAGAAAGAACGAGTGATGTCATGGCCGGGGCTGAGGTTTGCTGGGCGGCGTCGTGGGTCATGATGAGTGAAGGCAACTGGCGGCCGCTGCGGAGCTCCGTCGTCGGTAGACGTAGGGGAAATCCGCACCTCCACCAAATATGTTGCGGAAAAGAATATATTTACAGATATTTACAAATAGACAAGAACAGCTGCGAGCGGCACCGAGAACACAGTCCGAACTTCGTTGTCGTCTTCTACTCTTCGCACTCGTGCCATCGCTCTTCGTCGTCGTCGTCTACCCGCATCAATATGTCCGTCATACAGCTTCAAAGCTGCGACGCGCCTCCACATTGCTGATGAAATTTCTTTTTATTTGACAGGCATAGTATAATTTGTACTGAGCGAGAATTCTGTAATGGTATCAGTGAATATTAGAATAATTAGAAGCAATTCCTAGGTCAGTTGCTGGATTAAAGATATGTGGCAAAAGCTATTCATGGAATTATTTAGTACGAACGATAGTTTGTAAACAGCAATGCGGTAGGAATAATGGGTCACCAGTTTGCTGTCAAACTCTCGAACGATTCTAAGAAATATGGCGTTTCAATGTCGCATTTTCTCGCAGCACCTTTTTCTCGAAAGGGAAGGTATACCGCTCGTCTTTGGGTTTTGATATGCCGCAAAAGAAGCCAAAAACATTTTCCTGCGGCGCGAAAACCATCCCGCCGAACGCATTCGAAATGTGCTATTTGTAGCAATCTCCCTGCAGAAGATCTTGCTTCAATGGCGCTGTTTTCTGTAACGGTGTTTTCACTGAAACTTCAATGGAACTTTAGTGTCACAAAATACCTACTGGAAAAAGCATTCGTAAACCCTATGCGATGCCGAAAAAGAAAAGTGGATTTCTCGTTTTTCAGATAAACACGTTTAAAAAACATAGAGCCTGAAACTCCGTCTTTGGCCTATGGAAAGTATACTGCTGTTTCGGTCCAGAGCAGGGACGACCCGTTTTGGTTAAATCCTTGAGCAAAAATTCAGAGGGTTCAGTGCATTTCATAGGAACTCAACTTGCAGGGCGAAGCCATTATGATATGCAGAGAATGTTCCAAAAATGTGAAACAGTTTTGAAAACCTGAGCGTACCGGTGGTGCATATCGCAGAAAAATGTTCATTTCTTTCTCGTTCAGACAAGCAAAATAGAAATACTTTGAGGCGAAAACTCCGTCTCTGGTCTGCAATAAGTATACGTCTGCTTGTGGCAGGAATAGGGCGACTGATGTTCGTGAAATTTCTTCGCTGGAAGCTCTAGCACGATGCTTTCCTTTCATCTGCGTATCTTTTACGAACTCCTAAATATTTGCACAGATTACAGGACAGGGTTATAGTACCACACGGCTGTCACAGTTTCTCGGACACTTTTGAATAACAGAAATAATGTTCTTTGCGCATTGAAGAGCACTACTTGTGCTTTCCGGAATCGCTAATCCTCGTGGAAGCATTCGAGTCTGTCAATCTCTTGAGTGTATCTGCCCCTTAAAACTGCTCGATCGTATTTTCCCTGACGGCAGCTCCATCACAACCACAAAACTGGACGAACTTTTTCGAAGAATATGCGAGGCATTGCTCGCGCACTGACCGACTGCGTACAGGAGCACCGTACCAATCTGCGGCTAAGTCTCGCTCCTGGCACTTTTTTCGGGCTGCTATGGCTCGTTTTAATGGTGAGTCATCTATACAAGGCATAATATTTCTAGAAATGGGTATTTCTCTAGTTCAAGGCGAGAAGACATTAAGTCAAAACAGAACCAGATAAGCCGCTACTCCCTTCTCTGCTCGTACACTTGAGGTTTGATCGCACTGTTTTACCTGCAGTCGTGAGGTGAAAAATAAAGGAAAGGAAACACCTTTTGGCCATCTTGTCGCCAACACGTGTTCGTGGTTGGGTACATAAGAATTTTATCATTTTGTCTGTGGTATATTTTGCAAGCAATTCAACTGTGACCATAAAATGGGTATGAAATATTCTTTAAGCCAATAACTCCTTTCGCGCGAAGGCCAAAGTGGCGGATTGCAATTTTTGAACAGTAAATTTCAAAGAGCACTGGGAGACACTTTTTGATATATCTATGCTATAATTGGAGGACGCAACTATATTTTTTTACTTGCCAATCCTTCACGTCAAGGCAATGTGCAACGCGTTCCACAAAAAAAAAATATATCTAAGACTTCACTAGCTCCTTGCATAAATTATTTCTGGGACGAATCCTCAGCAACATTTTTTATATGCCATGTCTGGCAGCCTGGCGGACGGGAAGTTGATTGATAGAGCGGAATAATACATAAAAAGTGAACATTCGTGCAATTAAACGGAAGAAAAAAGGTCCTCAATGCGTTTCTTCGGCGGTGTTCTTGCAACTGTACAGTTATGGACTAAGGTTTCGTGCAGGGTCACAGAAAAAAAAAAGAACATTTCTGCGTGGTCGGTCAGATCAACAAAAGCATTACACGCGTTAGCGGACAAGCGCGCTGCTTACGCTGGAACAAATACCAAACCGCCAAGCAAAGAAACGCAGAAACGATGTAACAAAACACGTTACACGGCTAGTCGGTGCTGCATATTTTGTTGAAGTAATCGAGCACTGCATTGTCAAGTTCTCTCTGTGTCTCGTCTGAAAATGTAGCGCTGGGTTGCTTTTTCAAGAAACGGAATATTTTTCTCGAATCCTCCTCCCCAATGTTCGTGTCCGTGCCTGTGTTCTTTTCGTTCACGCTCCGACAATAGTTCTATGAAATGATATAAAGCGATAAATAGTACTACTACTCTTCTGTCCTAGAAAAGTGGGAGTTCGAACCTCAGCATTCTCCGGCCATTTCTTCCACGTGCGTCATTCAGCGACGTAGTGCAAGGCCATATTGCGTCATGACGGATTCTGTGCATAATATCGTCCTCATTATTTAGCCAGAAAGGGCTCCCGAAAAGGACCAAGGCTACTTTTCATCGATCAATTGCCGCAGTTGTTTTCCTTTTGAAGGCGTTCTATTTATTTTAGGGGCACATACACCTAGGTGCGTGTTTTCTGGTCTGTAATGATGCGTTATACATGGATCATCATTATTATACATGATCATCACATGGAATTCTCCAACGACCGCTAAATAATTTAAAATCAGATTTCTTTATTGTGCTCTTTCGGTTTTGGTTTCAAGAGCCGAAGGATGACTATGACGACAAAGTGTGGTTACAGGCCACATGAGGCCTGAAAAAACTGCAATATTCTGAAGTATTGAGTGACAGCAGTCCGGAGAGCAGGAAGACAGGAAAAATGGCTTCTAATCAAAACTATTTACCTGGGCTGACTTGCACCTGCAAACGACTGAATGAGTCGGGGGCGGCGTTGCAACAAGCGTAGTCGTCAAAACGAATGCTCGCCGCTCCCTGGCGTGCTCATTTTAAAGCTGGTAGCGAACTTTCGAGATAAAGCATGTAAAGTTACTAGAACACTCTGGAACAATATAGGCTCGGCTCTGCCTGGATGCGATCAATCGAGAGAAATCTGAGCGCGCCTTTCATTTAAAAAAAAAGCTGTAAAGCGGCGTGCCGGCCGCTTTGAAGAAAAAAAAAACAACACTACAAAGATTCGCGCATTGTTGCTCTCTCAGAGAAGCATCGACCCGATGCTTTAAAAGATAGGGCGACTACAAACAAATTAAACGGATTGCACAAAAATAAACACCGAGAGCAGAAACACAGCGCCCTTTATCGCGCATAATAGGGCTTTCGACGGACGACATGGACAACTTCTGGTCGTACGCGTGCCGCTGGAATGCAGTCATTTCGTCACGGACGATTTCATAGTTCATTTCACCTAGCCGACGAAGAACCTTGTACAGACCGAAATAGCGCTGCAAAAGATTTTTCCTCCGTCCACGACGGGGAATGGGAGTCCAAACCCAGACTCGGTCTCCTGGCTGTATTCCGCGTTTCGTCTTCGTAGGTTGCAGCGTCTGGTGTCGGTCCGCTGCTGGTCTTTGATCCTTAATCGGGTAAGTCTTCGGGCTCCTTCTGCGCGTTGAAAGGAAGACCGCGACATCGACGTTATCTTCTTCGGTAACGTTGGCCAGCATGGCGTCCAGCGTGGTCGTGGCCTCCCTGCGTAAAAGGCGTCATGGGTGGTCTCCTACACTGCAGTGTTGTAGGCGAAGACTACGTAAGCAAGATGACGTCCCAGGTCTTGTGTTCGGCATCGGCATACACGGCGAGCATATCGGCGATAGTTTTGTTCAGGCTCTCGGTAAGTCCGTTGGTCTGCGGATGGTATGCAGTTGTCCTCCGGTGGCTGGTTTGGCTGCAATAAAGGATGGCTTGCGTCAGTTCCGCTGCCAGTGCTGTTCCTCTGTCCGTGATGAGCACATCGGGGGCGCCGTGTCGCAGAAGAATGCACTTCAAGAAAAATTAGGCGACTTCTGCTGATGTTCCAATCGGTAGGGCTTTTGCCTCGGTGTATCGGGTCAGGTAGTCAGTCGCTATAATTATCTACTTATTTCCAGATGTTGATTTCAGGAAAGGGCCAAGGAAGTCCATGCCGATCCGCTTAAAGGGCTTGAGGAGGTTCAATGGGGTTCAGAAATCTTGCTGTTCGGGTTGGAGGGGTCTTTTGTCGCTGACAATCTCGGCAGGTTTTCACATAATGTGCGACAACGGCAGACAGTCGGGGCCAGTAATACTTGTCTTGAATGCGGCTGAGGGAGTGAGAAAACCCGAGATGTCCAGCTGTCACCTTTTCGTGTGAGGCCTGAAGAACTTATTCACACAGAGCTGCAGGTGCAACAAGGAGGTAGCCTGTTTTGTTCACTGACAAGTTCTTCACGACAACATCAACGTGTACACCGAACGAAGACAATGCTCGCTTGAACGAGGAAGGGGATGAAGAAACCTTGCCTTCCAAGTGATCGATGAGGCGTTTAAAGTCGGGCTCCGAGTGTTGCTGCTTTTAAAAACAGCTAGAGCGATTGGCCCCAGAAAAGAGTCCTCACCTCGTCCGGCTGCAGTGAATCTACAGGTTCTCGTGACAGGCAACCGGCGTCTGTGTGCTTGCGTCCTGACTTGAAAAATGACGCTGACGTCAAACTTCTGGAGGCGCAAGCTCCATCAGGCCAGTCGGCCGGAGAAGTTCTTCGAACTGGCAAGCATGCAGAGTGCGGAGTGACCGCTGACCAGATGACAGGATTTTAACGCTCTTTTAAATGGGACGCCTGCTTTTTTCAGTTGGGTCAGAGGCTCGGCGATGTGCGAAAAAGGTCTTGACAAATAATGGGTAATACGCGCAGAGTCCCAGGTATCTGCTCACAGCTTTCTTATCGAGTGGCGGTGGAAACAGTGCAATAACACCTGTTTTCTGTGGGTCTGGGCGCGCTGTCTTGCATAGGAACAGCAGCTCTTCGTAGGGAAAGTTGCACTTATCTGCTTTCAGGGTCAGGCCGGAAGACTTGATTGCGTCTGTTTGAAGCCTGTTTAGGTGGTCTGCATGCAATGTTCGAGGTGAAGACAACAACGTCATATTTAAATACACCAGACAGATCTGCCACTTAAAGCCTGCCAGCACTGTATCCATTACTCGCTGAAACGTCTCTGGTGCGGAACAGAGAGCAAATGGCGTCACCATGAACTGTAAGAGGCCATCTGGAGTGATGGATGGGGTCTTTTCACGATCTTTTTCATCGACCTCAGCTTGCCAGTAGCCGCTCCGGAATCCTTTGGTCAGAGATTCTTGGCGTTGCAAAGCCGGTCTAGTGTGTGGCGGATGTCGGGAGGGAGGAGTAAACGTCCTTTTTTTTTTGCTGAAGCGGCAGTAATCAAAGCAGAAGCACGCCGTCAAGTGCGCCGTCTTCTATCTCAAGTGCACCGTCTTTCAACCTCACTCGAACAACCGGTTCGGCCCAGGGGCTCTTTAAAGCTTGGACGACGTCGTCGCGAAGTATTTCTTCCATTTGGTCCCGGATGGCTTGTAGTTCTCGAGGCGACACTTATTTGGAGCTTTGGCGGAGAGGCCGGGCATGCTGGTCGGTTATAATGCGATGCTTGGAAATCGGCGTTTGTCGGACCTTCGACGATGACTACAAGCACTCGCTGTTACTTGGAAGCAGATTGCGGATCTGGTCTCGTCTGTTCCGGGGCAGGGCTGCGTTGATGCCGAAAGTGGGCGAGTTCTCTTGTTTAGGCAAATATTCTGCTGATTAGTCGGAGAGGACGAATAAGTCTCGTATGTCGGATATTTCGTCGAAGAAAACAATCGCCGGTCCTCTTTTAGCGTTCTGGTATTTTTCGCTGACCTTAGTCAGTAGTTGTTCGGCTTGGCCATTGTAGAAATGCGCGATGCCTTTCGCGATGCTGGTTCCTCGGTCTAGAAGAAAGTGCATGTTTCCGTCGATGATGGCTTCAGTGTTATTGGCTATGGTGGCGCCTAGTTTGAGGACGCTTGAGCGGGGTGTAACGCTCACTTGTTCACCCAGGACACTCGAGCAACGTGATGTCTTAGAGTTCTCATCAAAGGGATGGCATGATCCGTCGAAAACGTGGTCAGCTTGGATCGCAGGTCGATAATTGCCTGATGCTCATTAAAGAAATCCATGCCCAAAGTGTCTTCGTGGGAGCATTGCCGTGGCAGAGCGAAGGTAGCAGGATAGGTATGTGCCTTGACAGTCACTCGCACTGTGCGTCGTCCAGATGGGGTAATTATGCAGCCCCCTGCGATGCGAATTTTTCGAACCCCCGCTTGAATGATTCCCATGTCTCCAATGCAGCTTCGTGGTTTTCGAACCAAATTCTGGCTGGTCTTTCCATGGCGAAGAAAACCTGGCTTAGTTTAGCCTGGTCATACCAACTGCTGAATACGACGACACGGTCAAACTGTTCCTGCCATTGTTAAGGATCACCGCCGGGTGAGCCGTTGAACATGGGCGGCAGTCGGGGCTGGTGCAAAATAATGGGGGCTGGTGTCGTAGCCATGGTTGGTGTTGGAATTGACGAGTCCTTCTTTGCTCGCGTACGGTCCGGCAGTAGTCCGTATTCAGGTGAACGCCTCTGGAGACGACGGCTGCTTTGCGCCTCGTCTTCGGTTGGGACGGCTTCTGCAGGTTTCTCGTGATCTTCGAGACGGTTCGAGCTGCTCTGACGGCTCCCAGGGGGTGAGGGGGACACGGATATCCGTTAGCAGCTCCACCAGATGTCACGCAGTGGCGACTGCAGTCCGGAGAGCAGGAAGAAAGCAAAACTGGCTCCTAAACAAATCTATTTCGGCTGACTTGCACCCGCAAAGAACTGAAATAGCCTGTAGCGGCGTAGCAACAAGCGTGCTCGGCGGTTGTAGAACCAAATGCCCGCCATCCTAGGCCGTGCCCATTTTACAGCTGGTAGCCAACTTTCGAGATAAAGCATGGAAAGTTACTAGAACATTCTAGAACCATGTGGAATCGGCTCCGCGTGAATGCCGCCAAGCGAGATAAAACTGGGTGCGTCTTGCATCACAAAATAAAAAGCCGTTAAAGCGGAGTGCCGGCAGCTTTGAAGAATAAAAAAAAAACATTCACTACAAAGATTCGCGGCAATATAAACGGTGCTTCTATATACGCTGTCACTAGGCTCTTGAAGAAGGCTGTCTTCAGCAGTATAGTGAATTAAAGCGATCAAGTAGCGATTACATCGCACATTTTTCATGCTTCACGCGGTGTATAATCAGATTTTGACGTCACAACCATCGGCCGGATGTTGAAGCCGACACCAATCAGCATGAGTGAAAAATTCGGTTATAAATTAATTAGTGGTCGTAAGCGCATACCAGATTGTGATTCATGCATTGTAGCGTCATGCGCATTATTGTGCAGAAGAAAACCCGCCACCAAAATTAGGTCCCTATATTCCTTTAGGAAAAAAATAATCGCTGTTGCTGCTACTAAGAACGCAGAAATTCAAATCTTATACCTTAAACATTTTTCAGCCCTCTCTAATTCTTGCTTGACATACGTTCCAAGCAGGCACGAAGAAATTCCTCCGTGAAAGAAATCTAACTTGCATGTAGGAGAATTACGTTTGCGCTCGCTGCCTCTACTAAACGGGACGACCGCTCTGACCTCTTCATTGCGTCAGTTTACGAACAAAAAAGTATTATACACATATCGTTCTTTTTAGCTCGTTTTATTTTATTCATTACTGCCACCCACCATTTGGTAGCCAAGGCAGGAGTGGTAAAAGCATACAACATCGTACAACGCGATGCAACAAAGCAACAAAGCACACAAATTTCTACACATTGATTCTTTTTGTTGTGGAAGTAAATTAAAGTGCAGAAATACGATATAAATATATAGCATATACTATTATATTCAAATATTATAAACATAGATGAAAATATGGAATTTAATATGCACGCTCAACATCATTATCAAAGTTCGCCCCTAATTTCAGCACATTTTTATCACAGTACTGTGATCATATTCATAGTCATCTACTATACGGGTCGTCTTCCGGACACATGCATATTTTACACATTTAGACCGCATTAAACGCCTTCAATACCATGGAGACCAGTGACATTTATCTCATTACTGTTTTCTTAAGACTCAATTTACCTTCAACCATAATCTTGCATTTTGGCAAAGTTTATGACTTCAGGCTATCGCTCGTCGTGTACTGAATAGAAAATCATAACACTTCCTTTGAAACATTCTCTACTGATGAGCTTAGTAATACAAATAACAAAATGTTTTCTGACGGCTATAATTTTATTCTCCTTCATGTTGGACCTGCGACAAATTTAGCACTAAATATGCCCATGTGTGGCCCCTTTGCATATGTGGCCCCTTTGTCCACTGTGGAACAATTTGCCTTTAAATTAATCATAATGTGCTTTGCATATACTTTGGGTGGAAAAACAGCGCGAAGGGACGGAAGACAAAGGTGCAGGAAACCACATGAACGAGCGCTGGTTTCCTTCATCTTTGTCTTCCGTCCCTTTCGCGCTGTCTTTCCACCCAAAATGAACGTATACCAACTAGCCCAACTTTCCATTCTACTACTTTACGTATATATTAAGTTTCGAATTAAGCAGCATATAATGCAAAAATAACTGCTGCCTCACGTATAAAAATTTATAGACCTTATATAGAGGAAGCTCTTACTTCAGTGCATTTGGACAGTTGTTTTCAATTGTTAGTTTGAAAATTTGCATCAGTGGGCTAAGGTTGCAAATTGGCATTAGTGTGCTAAGTTCATGACTGTTTGTTGAATTTTGTGTCACCTTGTTATGTGCTTACTGCTAGGAGGCCCCCGCGGCACCTATAACTTTGGGTATTCGTGGGTTTTTCATTCTTCTTTGGGTATTCGTAGTGCATTGTATATTATTCAGCCTACGGTATATTACGTTTTCTGGAAATACACTTCAATCATGAAAAAAGGACATGTTATTGCACTGTTTTACACTATCGCTTTCAACATACGAAACATCACCTGCAGATATTCTTAAACAAATGCACGTCTATTGTCGGGTCTATCCGTAGAAAGCCCCTGCGCCCGTATACTCCTTTGATACACTCATCGAATTTACAGCGGACTCGGACGAAATAACATCACACGGTCCTACCAATGGCAAAAAGGTGAGCACAGTAAAATTCACCTCGTCATTTATTCGGCAGTACATTCTGGTTGCTGAGAAAACTGAATGAAAAAGAACAATCGGGTGAAACAACTCTTCCTTATTCCGTTTTACGTCTCAGTTTTTTTCCGTGCAGGAGTTGGATGCTAAACTAAACCAAGCGGGTGAGTAAACGCTCCAGCCTAATTAGAGCAGCGTGTGCGGCTATTTTGTGTCTTTTAGCAAGTGGGCAAGTATTACCTAAAGGTTACTTTGACTGCGAGTAGCGGAAAATAACGAAGCCGAGATTTCTTGCAATAGCTGGTGAATATGATGGCTCCGTCCATCAACTAGGCAGAACGAGAGTACGTTTTGGGTTACGTAGAGAAATGCATGAAAAGAGGAACGCCTGCAAATATAGAAAAAAAAATGAAAGCTCCAACAGTTGTCTAAGTATCTTGTTAGGGGGAAAGGTCCAATAATTAACCACAAATGTTCTTTTCATCAGTATAATTCACAATTTAGAAATCTTACGACGTGTAGGGTGAAGATAAGGCTCTTTTATCAGAGCTGATGAGCTTCGAGTGTGTTTAAAATGTTCCTCTAGATGGCAAAAAATTGGTCATGTCGGCTTCCAATTTTTTTAGAACTATCTCAACATATAAGGTTGTAGGTTCCCTGCTGCATGTAGAAGTGTATTGTTTGACTCAGGTGTTCATGATGAGAGAATGTATTGAGCGAGTTTATGTACTAGAGCGAGTTTATGTACTAGAGGTTGTTTCAGAGCTCCTTTAGCCACTGCACCAGGAGTGATATGAGGACTCACCGCGATTTAATAATATAACATAGAGAATGAGAAATCCGGCATATATGGGCCTTTAGGCAGAACCTAGGCGACAGAGAAGGAGTACTCGCGCGGAAGGGATCTCTGATGCTCACACAAAGTACCCTTTAGGGTAGGTTAAGCATTGTATGCGACGATGAACGAAAAAGCAATGTCCGTGTCTACCAAGTGATACGCAAAGAGGACCACAGGTCGCCATAATATAGCATAAAATAGTTCCAACTATTGCAGGCTATATGAATGGAATGAAATATTTCAACTTTTTGCTTTAACTGGCGTTTATAAACACAGCTCTTCTGTTTCACAACCGTGTATTCGTCTCCTTGAGGAAGAGACGTTCAGCTGGCAGTGCATGATAATGTTCCATATTGACCAGTGGAAAGTTTTAGACATTATTTTACTCAAGCGATTCCAAATATTTGTCTTAACAAAATAGGAAGCCCTCCGCTAACGAACAACCTAGCTATGAAGCTGTAACATTCGTGATGCGCACGGGATTAGTGCCAGTATACCATCTACAGTCTTTAAGCTTTGGGATCAAAGTCACATGACTTCGTCTCAAGTATTCACCACTACTTTGACCATACCATGTGTTCTAAAAGCCGAAAAAAAAACTATACCTAAGTAGCATGAAAAGTTCTGACATTATCAGCCAGGTTTTCGCAGAAATGCGCAGACAGGCATAGAACTCCTTTGACGCAAAATAAATAGATTGCCAAAAATATTAGAACGGTTATCGTAAGCTGGCTGTGATGTAACGTCCTAAATTTTACTGACACAGGATATTTCGGCCGCTGGCAAATGTACCTAATCTGTCATTGATATGGGCATTCCCACACTTTGCTGTGAATTTGTGAGAATACAGCATATTGCTAGTGTCCGTACTTTTGAACTAAAAGGCTAGCAGAAGCAGCTAGCAGAAGTCTTAAGATAAAACATGTAAATTGAATGAGCGCTCGAAGGAGCGGCTGCTTGCACCGTCTGTTTTTTTTTTCTACCAAAGTAATTCGGCTGGTTTAGCGCAAGTGTCAAAGTTTGGAGTTCTGACGATCATCAATGGCTGCTCAGCAATTTACGTACCTAGCCTGTTTACTTGCGTGTCTTTCTTCTTCGTGAATGTCTCGGCCGCGTTGAAGAACTAGACCCCGCCTGTACTTATGCGGTTTCCAACGGCGACCTCCGCTTCAAGTCGACGCCATCAGCCCATGTGCTCCTACGCCTGCCTCTGATTACTGTAGTACCGTGTTTTCGACCGCCATCTACGGCAAACTTTCAGATATAAGTGATGCATCGCAAAAGAAGAAGCCCGAAGGTGGAACGAACTAGGGACAGGAAAGAGTGCAGATTTCCTGTTCGCGTTCAGCGCTGTTTCCTGTCCCTTGTTCGTTTCGCCTTCGGGCTTTTTTCACACTGCTTCACATACGTCAGAATGGACCAACTAGCCCAGCAAAAAGTTCTACGGCAAACTTCCACCTTCCCAACGTGATCAGATCATCGCCTGCTTCAGCGTTTCTGTGCGTCGTTTGAATTCCCGCAGACGACCTTGGACCACACATCCGCCGTCGTCCACCATCTTGACACCGATGCGCGTGCCCCTTATGCCAGCGCCCACGCCGCGTATCGTCCGCGAGCACGAAGTGACCAACACCGACGTCGTCGACATGCGTGGGCGTGGTGTGATACAGGCTTCTCATGCCCGTAGTCCTCCCCTGTGGCAATAGTCAAGGAGAAAGATGGCTCCATAAGGTTTCGCGTCGACTACCGAAGGATAAACAGAGTTCCTCTGCAGAGATGGTTCTCGCTCCCGGTATCGATGATGTTTTGGACTACCTACTTCACATCCTTGGACTTAGATCTCGATACTGGCCAGCCACGATGGCGGAGCCTGACCTCGCGAAAAGAGTATATTTCACATTGAATGGTTTATATGAGTTTAAGCTGATGACGTTTCGGTAATGCAACACACATCCGACATTCGAGCAAACGATGGATACTTTTTTGAAGGGACTAAAATGGCGCTCTTCTCTGTATTACTTTGATGACATCGTTTTGTGCTCTTAGACTTCCCAACCCAACTCGTCGCCTAGAACGCGTCCTGAACTCTCTGACCACTGTTGGACTTCAAGTGAATTTTAACTTAAGACGTTGGCCAAGAGTTTCAGGAAACCCCCTACAACATTTGACCAACACTGCTCCCATCCCGAGTTATTGATCAATTCGCTATTGCCCTATCATTAGCTGGGCGTCCAGGTTAGCGAAATTGGTAGTGCGATTGCTCCGATGAAGCGGGAGTCCCGTGTTTAAACCCCGGACCAGGACGAATTTTTCTTTAACTACGAATTTTCTTAGAAAGCTGTACATTTTTCCTTTGTAGCCGTTTGGCTGCGCTCGGGTGGATGTCAATGAGTAATTACTCTATTATTATAATATTAATAAGTGCTGGTTTGCCGCCAGGAAGCTCAGTATATTGAGCTAAGTAGTCTCAAAGGCCGGTGTTTGTCACAAACAGGCAGAAAATTGTGCCATTTCTCATTTTGCCGTGGAAGAACGCAGCTTCGTTGGTTTACGCTCTTATTTCCCGCGCTTTATCAGAAGCTATCGCCCGTTAACCCGCTTCCTGGATAACAGCAACAATCTCTCCACGCGGAAAACAGCCTGCGATGAGGCCTTCACCATCTTACGCCGCTTTCATGACTCAAGCATTGATTGTACGGCCTGTTTACTCTGCTGCACCAACCGAATTAGCACTTACGCCAGCGGAATGGGTCTCGGCGCAGTGCTCGCCCAGCGGGAACCGCCCTCTGGTGAGTATTTGGTGGCTTATGAGAGCTGCACCTGCCAAAACCTGAGTCCAACTATTCGGTTATCAAAAAAGAATGGTTGGCTATCATCTGTGTGATTGGAAAATTTCGGCCTTACATCTATTGGTCGCCCGTTTCACATCGCGACGCATCATGACGCCCTCTGTTTGCTATCTTCTCTGAAGGATCCGCCTGGACGTCTTGTTCGTTGGGCCATCCGCCTGCAGGAGCACTACATACATGTTGTTTACCGCTCCAGCCGCAAATGTGCCGATGCTGACGCCGTTTTCCTTTCGCTAATTGTCGAGTGTCCCGCTTCAATCATTCGCCGCCGCTTATGATTTCTCGTCTCTTGACATCTCAGGCATGCCGTTCGATAAGCAAAAAGGCCGATGGGTCTCCTTTCTTATCACTTCACTTTTTACGTAGCACCTTTCTGCTTCTCGGGCTCTGCGACGCAAAGCTCACCACTTCGCCGTTTGGTATGATCTGCTCTACCGTCGTACTGCATCTCTGAACGGCGAAAATGGCTCCTGGATGTCAGAATGAAGCCACCTTCTCTCTGACTTCAGCGTCGGTTTCCACGGTGACCCACACTGTACTCATGCCAAATTCTTGAAAATATATCCACGCTTGCGTCTGCGGTACTGGTACTATATTCGCGAGGCATGTACCGCTTTGTGCTCCAGTATGTTCGCTTTTCCCCAACATAAAAACGCCGGAATACAACGCCTCTCCTTTCCACCTCACCAACGGAGTCACCTTGCCCGGCCCACCCGTTTCACAGTGCTGGGGTCGTCTTTTATGGTCCCTTTTCAATGACTCCTCAAGCCTAACGTTATATCATAATCGGGATCTATCAACTCCTCCATTACGCGGAAACTGCGCAGTTGCCATCCTCCTCCGCTAGTGATGTTTCACCCTTTATCCTCTATGCCCTCATCCTTCGACATAGCGCTCCTAAAGAACTTAGTGACCGCGGTCGCGTGTTTCTGTCGGATGTCGTTGAGACAGTACTCAAGGAATTCCGTATAATCCACCGCTCTACATGTCCTCACTACCCCAAAACTAATTGCTCAATTGAGCGTTTCACTCGCACTATCACAGACATGCTCACTAAATATGTTGGCAAACATCATTCGAATTGGCACTAAACTTTTCTCTTTCTTACCTACGCCTATAACACCGCTATGCCAGCTATCACGGGGTTCTCGACATTCTTCCTTCTCTACGGTCTGGACCCTACCTACCCTTGGACACTATCCTTCACTACAGCCCTGACGCTTCGGAGTCGACGCCACTTTCCCAGGCTACTCAGTACACTGAAAAATGCCGCCAGCTTTTCCATGCGTTGACCGCAGATATGCAGCAACACCAGTAACTCAGCCACGACAGCTTTACTGCGTGCCTTTCAAAGAACCCTCTTGACTCGCTCGTTTGGCTCTGGGTCAATTCCTCCACCACCGGCCTCTACACGAAACTACTTTCCCGCTATGGCGGTCCCTACCGCGTCATTCAGCAAACCTCGCCGGTCAGTTAACTCGTCGAGTCGCTCGCGTCTTCGTCGGATATGCGTTGTCGTGGGCGTGAAGACTGAACCCATACTACGACCCCGAAGTGGTGTGTTCGCCTTGAGTCAAGAGGGTGGCTATTTCATTGTCGGAGGGAGCTTGTGATGCAGAAGTCTGGCGCAGGCCCAGAGCTCCGTAGCCTCCTTAGAAAACACACACACACACACACACACACACACACACACACACACACACACACACACACACACACACACACACACACACACACACACACACACACACACACACACACACACACACACACACACACACAAACACACACACAAACACACACACACAAACACACACACACACACACACGCACACACACGCACACGCACACGCACGCACACACACACACACACACACACACACACACACACACACACACACATCACTCCATAGCCGAAGTGCCGTTGGAGTTCACAGAATACTCACTGCGGTCGCTTCGTTTCGGAGGGAGGGGGAGCAGAGGATTACGGCTTTTTCTTCTGCTGTCCTCAGCGCGGAACACTGCTCGTAGCCATAGATGGGGTTGGATTATGTGGGAGATGATTGGTAAGTTACAGAACAAATCCATGCACGCACAAAGCACACTGCACGCGCGACTCTTCAGGACGTCAGCATTTCGTCACTGAGCAGGACCGGCAGGTAATCCCGGTAGAGAAGGGACTGGCAGACGTACACTCACAGTGCAGGTATGGTATGAATATGTGTGAGGTAAGGAACTGGCAGACAGACGACACAAGCTCAGATCCGATAGATGATTCAAGTGGCGTAGGTCAAATGCGGACGAGCACACGCAGCGCAGGTAAGTTGGTAATCCATGAGATGAAAGAAATAGCGCACTCACAAAAAAACGGGTCCGGTATGTATTACATTAAGGTATCCACGTTAGGTAGGGCAGAACCACCCGAGCACACGCAGCGGATGTCCGGTAGTTAATCCACGTGATGAAGGCAGTTGTGCACGCCTACAAACAGCAGCCCAGCTCCGGAAAAGGGGAAGCAGAGGAAAGTCCGCTGACGGAGACTTGCGGAAGACGATGGAAGGACTACAGAGAAATCCTCAGCCGAAGAAGCTGCTTGAAGAATGAAGGGGACAACCTGGAGAACGGGTCCCCCATCGTAGGGAACGGGAGTGTACTCACTATGCTCCCACGTGGTAAGTATTTAACAAGTGTGAAATGGTAGGGGCGCAGTGAGCAGCCTCCAAAGACGGTTCACTTGTCCAGACCAGATTCCTGCTCCCAACAACTGAACAGCTTCCAAGTCTCTGGTGTTTTTCCTTTAGATATAATGCTGTAGATATTCTTTCGGGTTAAAGCTTGGAAAGTTACTAGAACATTCTGTAACAACGTAGAATCGGCTCCGCCTGGATGCGATCAATCGCGATAAATCTAAGTGCGCCTTGCATCGCAAATTAGGGATAAAGCGGCGTGCCGGCAGCTTTGAAGAATGAACAAACAAACAATTCAAACATTCGCGGCATTACTCCCCTGTCAAAGAAGCATCGACCCGGTGCTTTAGAACACAATGCGACTGAAACAATTAAAAACGGATTGTGGAAAAGTATACACTGGGTGTGGAAACACAACGTTCTTTAGCGTGCATAATATGGCTTTAGACGGACGACATGGACAACTTCTGGTCGTACGCGGTGTCGCTGGGATGCAGTCATTTCGTCAAGGACGACTTCATGGTCGAGTTCACCTAGCCAGCGAAGAATCTAGTACTGGCACAAATAGCGGCGCCAAAACCTTTTCACTCCATCCGCGGCAGCGAATGGACGTCCAAACCCAGGCTCGGTCTCCTGCCTTCTACTACGTGTTGCGTCTTTGCAGGTTGTAGCGTCTGGCGTCGGTCCGCTGCTGGTCCTTGATCCGTAATCTGGCAAGACTTCGGGCTTCTTCTGCGCGTTAAAGGTAGGCGGCGACGTCGACGTTATCTTCTTCGGTAACAACGGGCAGCATGGCGTCTAGCGTGGTCGTGGCCTCCCTGCCATGGACGAGCCCAAAAGGCGTCATCTGGGTTATCTCCTGCACTGCGGTGTTGTAGGCGAAGACGATGTAAGCCAGGATGACGTCCCAGGTCTCTTGTTCGGCATCGACATACATGGCGAGCATAACGGCGATGGTTTTGTTCAGGCGCTCGGTCAGTCCGTTGCTCTGCGGGTGGTATGTAGGTGTTCTCCGGTGGCTGGTTTGGCTGTAAGGCAGGATGGCTTGCGTCAGTTCTGCCGTGAATGCTGTTCCTCTGTCCGTGATGAGCACATCGTGGGCGCTGTGTCGTAGAAGAACGCACTGCGTGAAAAATTTGGCGACTTCTGCTGCTCTTCCGTTCGGTAGGGCTCTTTCCTCGGCGTAGAAGATCTGGTAGTCGGTCGCTATAATGTTCCACTTGCTTTCGGATGTTGATTTCGGAAAAGAGCCAAGCAAGTCCATGCCGATCTGCTGAATGGGCCTTGAGGGTGGTTCAATGGCGTTCAGAAATCCTGCTGGTTGGGTTGGAGGGGTCTTTCGTCGCTGACATTCTCGGCAGGTTTTCACATAATATGCGACGTCGGCAGACAGTCGGGGCAAGAAATACTTGTCTTGAATGCGGCGGAGGGTGCAAGAAAACCCGAGATGTCCAGCTGTCGGCGCGTCGTGTGAAGCCTGAAGAACTCCAACGCGCACACTTGCGGGTACAAGAAAAAAGAATTTAGGCTGTTTTGCTCGCTGCAAAGATCTTCACGAGGACATCATTCTGTAAACAGAACGACGACAAGCCTTGCTTGAACGAGGCGGGGGGTACTCCATGTACTCGATGAAGCATTTTAAGTCGTGGTCCGAGCGCTGCTGTTCTGCAAAAGAACTGGAGCTGATGAGTCCCAGGAAGGAGTCTTCATCGTCGTCCGGCGGCTGTGCCTCTGCAGGGGCTCGTGATAGGCTGTCGGCGTGAGAATCCTTGCGTTCGGACTTGTAAACGACGGTGACGTCAAACTCCTGGAGGTGCAGGCTCCATCGAGCGAGGCGGTCGGAGGGGTCCTCCAAAATGGCAAGCCAGCACAGTGCGTGGTGATCGCTGACCAACTTGAGTGGTCGTTCGTAAAGGTAGGGGCGGAATTTCGACGTAGCCCAGATGATGGCAAGGCACTCCTTCTCAGTTGTCGAATAATTAGCCTCGGCTTTCGACAGGGAAAGGCTAGCGTATGCGGTGGCGTTCTTTAACCCGTCAGTTTTCTGAACGAGGACAGTGCCTGGGCCCACGCTACTTGCGTCGGTATGAACTTCAGTCTCGGCGTTTTCACCGAAGTGAACGAGGATAAGTGGAGGCTGAAAACGGCGCTGAGGTACCTTCAAGGCTTCGACTTGCGGCGCTTCCCATTTTATGGCACGTATGCCTTTGTCAGGTGAGTCAGTGGCTCGGCGATACGCGAAAAGTTCTTGAAAAATCATCGGTAATATGCGTACAGTAATACGCGTACCGGTAGCACGCGTACAGCTTTCTTAATGGCAAGCGGTGCTGGTCTTCGCGTACTTGCTCCTTCCTTTCAATGTGGCCTAGAAACAGCAGATCTTCATACGCAAATTGGCACTTCTCTAATATATACGAGGTCTGTTAGAAAAGTATCCGACTTTATTTTTTTTTTGCGAACACCTGATGGATATGAAACAAGCGCGCTGACAGCAGCCGACCTTGAACCCTCGTGCGCATGCACGAATTTTTTCCCGCCTGCCGATAGCGCCAGTCGCTGGGAAGCAGCGTTTGAGTGAGGCAGTGCGTAGTGCTCTCGTCGGTTTTTTGTTGCAAGGAAAACGGCGGAGTGAGAGGAGCAGCGCTACTACCTCAAATTTTGCCACAAACTTGGCGATAGCCAAGTGGAAACCATTCGAAATGTTCAGACGGCTTTCGGTGATGCTGCTATGAGCAGCACACAGATTAAGCAGTAGTGCAACTGGTTTAAAGACAGCCGCACATCCGTGGAGAGAGAGCCACGCTCCGGTCGGCCATCAACATGCCGAAATGACCAGGTAATTGCCGAAGTGAACGCTGTGGTGATGCGGGACTGTTGTGTGACTATCCGAGAAATTGCGGGAGAGGTGGATATCAGCAATTTTTCTGCACATTCCATTGTCTCCGAAGATTTGGCCATGGAAAGAGTGGCAGCGAAATTCGTGCCGAAGCTGCTGACGGTGGAGAAAAAGCAGCTTCGTGTTGAAGTCTCACAGGAGATGCTGGATTCCACAAACAGTTACCCTGACTTCACCGACGCCGTAATCACTAGTGACGAGTCATGGGTGTACGCGTACGACCCAGAAACCAATTCCCAGTCGTCACAGAGGACGCATTCCACGTCACCAAGACCAAAGAAGGCCCGCCAAGTGCGCAGCAATGTCAAAGTGATGCTGACTGCTTTTTTGACTCCCTCTGTGTGGCACACCACGAGTACGCACCTCACAGGGTCAAAGAATGACTAAATAGTACTACAGGGATGTCCTCCATCGCCTACGTGGTGCTATGCGGCGCAAGAGACCGGAATCGAGGTCAACAAGAAATTGGGGCATCCCTCGCGGCATTGCTCCTGCACATTCCTCTCATTTGATTCAGACTTTTCTGGCGAAAAACCAGACTCCTGTAGTTCAACAGGCTCCTTACTCTCCTGATATGTCCCCCTACGACTTCTGGCTGTTTCCTAAAATGTAGAGGCCGTTGAAAGGAGCGCCATTTCAGAAAAGAAAGGACATTATGGCTGCAACGACAGCAGAGCTAAATTCCATTCCGAAAAGGGCCTTTTCGGAATACTTCAAACAATGGCAGCACCGCTTGGAGATGTATATGGAGCCCCAAGGAGACTACTTTGAAGGTTATTAGGTTTCTAATGCTCCAGTTATGCCAGTTGTTTTTCTTCGGCCAAAGGTCGGATACTTTACTAACAGACCTCGTGTATATATATATATATATATATATATATATATATATATATATATATATATATATATATATATGATAAAGTCACCAGAAATTGAAAAACGTAACAAGATTTAATTCACGACGTTTCGGCTAGAGGACCCCTCCAGCCGAAACATCGTGAATTAAATCTTATGTTTTTCAATTTCTGGTGACTATCTTATATTAATCAATCAGCTGGCAAGAAATAATTTTTGATATATATATATATATATATATATATATATATATATATATATATATATATATTGCATGTTGTTTGTGAAGTTTGTTCATTCTTCAAAGCTGCCTGCACGCCGCTTTATCGCTTTGTTTGTGATGCAGGACAAGGGAAGGGGAGTGAGGGGCTCGTTATAGATGTTAGAGAAACCAACAGCCACAGAAACGAAGGGAACACAGGTTTTTTTTAATATTTATCTAGTTTGTGGTGTTGATCAATGGAGAATATTACTGAATATGTTATCGTTTAATTATAAATGATTAGAAAAGCAGAAGAAAAAACAACCACATGCCGCCGGTGGGAACCGAACCCACGACCATCCGGACGCGTAATTCGACAAACAAATACAACAGGTAAATGCGAAGCACTTCCACTCCAGTGCTATGGCATAATAAATAGTAGGGTTTTAATGTAGTTAAACGAAGCAGATGCGGAAAATCATGTTTAGCCCTGTTGGCAAGTGTTTTTGCTTTTCTGGGTCGTTAGTACGTCTGGCGACAATATTAGGCTGTGGTTAAACTGTGATCGAGGTTAAGCCGATCTGATCTGTTCGCGCCGCAGATGGAATTCCATGAAGACGAAGATGTGCAATGCACAGCGCGAGAGTGCGTTGCAGTTTAACATGAGTCGTGATCAGCTGCGGCGATAATTTAGTGCGCTCTTGTAGTGGACAGCCCTTTGTTAGCACGTGGCGCAGTCCAGTAACGTACGCACGTGCTAACAAAAGGGAGAGCGAAGGCAACACCCCGCTGCTGCTGGCAGACTTTAGTAACCCCTGAAGAAGGGACCGAGTTGGTCCCGGAACGTTGGGCAAAATTAAAATATTGGTTGGCATCAGTTTTTTCTCTCTACTATATCAAAAACCCAACCAGACGGACTTCCGTCGAAGATGTTTTCGTTCAGACGCCAACGACGCATCTTCTGCAGAACCGCAGCCTTAAAGAGATTGCTTCAAATTGATTTGAGTTCTCGTAGGCGAAAATGAAAAGAAAATCTACCGAAAGAAACATACCTAGACATTGTTGATAACGGAAACGTGAGGATGACATAGAAGGCAGCAACCGTGAATTCTACGCAACCGTCTGTTCTGCGCGTTCTCAGACCCCCGCGAACAGTGAACCATTCGTGGTATGCACTCCTAAGCGTTCTGTGAGATTTGTTCGTGTGACTAATGGGAGGATAAGGCGCACTTGGAGCCTGGGGGAGACTGCAATGGGAAGAATTTCTTAAGGCAGGAGCCATGGCGCGCAGAGAGCAGACCCCTAGCACGGCACATCTAGCGTGGAAGGCGAGATGAAGGCACATGTAGCCTTGGGCATTTGCGGTAATGCAGTAGGCCATGGTTTATACAGAAGACATGGGGGGGGGGGGATGTTTTTCTGAGCGACGCGGACACAACACAAACTACCACTGCAAAATGATGGCAATCACGACGCTAAGGAGGTAGAGCGGGTTTTCCCCAAGCGCTCGAATCAAGTGGTGGCTGCGTCTCGGCAGGTCCTCCTG
This sequence comes from Amblyomma mixtum, assembly GCF_055824585.1. NCBI lineage: Eukaryota > Metazoa > Arthropoda > Arachnida > Ixodida > Ixodidae > Amblyomma > Amblyomma mixtum. Next base: position 126,923,741 of record NC_143018.1, on the reverse strand, counting down.
GCGATGACCACAATCGACTACTGCCACCAACAGAACGTGGCAGTTACGCCTGAAATCGCAGGAACTGAAACAAGGCGGAATCTTGCCAGGAGTCGCCTATTAGAACCCCTCCGCCGCTGCGAACGCCTCCCGGAACAGCGGCTTCATGGAGTAAGACCATGAAGCTGCGAAAAAGACATTCCATTTGCAGCCGCTCCACTGTTTCCGATGAAAACTGATTGGGCACGCCCAGGCGCACAACAAAGGTACCGTGAATCCGACGAAGTCCGCGACGTACACGTGCTAGAGTAGGAGCTGCGCCCACAAGGAATTGCGCGCTAATGGCCGGGTGCTGGGCGTCATGTTGCGCAAGATGGCCTCTGCCCAGCGAGGAAGACGGGCGAGCGACAAGGGGGACTATTAAATCTCTGCTAGGTAGTGGCGCAGTGAGGGCTACAGACAGCCGGCGATGCGTGTAATAACCGCCCACCATGCTGTATTCCGGTCGCAGAATGGGTAACACCAGAAGAGAGGCACGCTGGTGGCCAGTGTTTCCGGCGGTGCGATGATGTGGCGTGCGGACGAGTGTGCACGGTGTGACCGCCATCCTTATATATATTAACGATCTTCCTTCCAGTATTTCCTCTACCATCCGTTTATTTGCTGACGATTTTGTAATTTACTGCCCAATCACTAACAGTACTGACGCTGGCATTCTTCAACAAGATCTTAACCGAATCCAAACTTGGTGCGAACGTTGGTTAATGTCGATCAATATTTCCAAAACATGTTTAATCCCATTCCATCATCGGCAGATGCATACTCCTTCTAAATACACTCTTTTCGGTTCAGAAGTATCGTCCGTCTCTTCCTGTAAGTACTTGCGTATTACTGTAACGCAAAACCTAACATGGTCATCTCATATCACGAACATCGCTAACGAAGCTAATCGTACCCTTGGTTTCATACGGCGCAATCTACGATTTGCCACCCCATCCATCAAATCATTAGCATACATAACTTTTGTCCGTCCTAAACTAGAATATGTTTCGGCAATATGGGATCCTCACCAGTCTAACCTGTCTTTAATCTTAGAAAAAATACAAAATCGAGATATCCGCTTCATTTATTCTGACTATTCGTACTACACTAGCGTGTCTGCTTTAAAATCTAGTTCTAACTTACCCAGCCTTGAAACGCGACGAAAAATTTCTCGATTGTGCCTCTTTCATATGTTTTATCATTCATCTTTAGGAGAATTAGTCATATCACCTGCTTATCGCGTCTCAAGCCGCATTAACCACCATAAGGCCGTCTACGCCCCCACCGCAAGAACTACCGCTCATTCCCGATCTTTTTTCGTCACGTCATCCCGGGACTGGAATGATCTACCACAGGACGCCGTGCATCACATCAACGCCATCCATTTTAAGAACGCTATCAAGACCATAGTTGTTTAACTGTCATGCCCATCCCTCATGTAATGCCCCGTACCAGGGGCCTTTCAGGTATCAAATAAAAAACAAAAAAGAAAGTGCTAGCACCATGGCTGCAATGCAAGATGAATGCAGCAGATGGTCTGAGGATCTTCAATGCGTGTACACATACCGGCAAGGGCACGCTAAGGACGTGTTGCATATGATTGTCCTCGAGGGCTGGTTTCAAACCTACAGCCAGCACTCGCCGGGGCAGGCAGGCCAACACCACCCTTCGCGACAGAGAGACGACGGCCCACATGCGGGAGATGCCGTGCCCCGAGGGAGATCAGTGACCAAGCTCTCGCTTAGGCTATTCGAACGAAGCTCTTGTTTGGTCTTTCAAAGCGTCAAGTGGAATAGCAAAACCTTCTCTCCCTATGGCTTGTAGCGCGAGTAATTGTTTTTGAAATGTTGTTGAAAATCATTAGTCTCAACACTTTGCTTTCTTGGGCAAGGATGGGCTGGTTCCTTTTTTGTTGATCCTTATTTCACACAATCACTAAAAAAAGAAACGCTTCTAGATGCCTAATAGGAGCATTATCTTTTTGGCTTGGCGCGTAGGCTGAGCTATTATGGTGCTCGGCTGCTGACCGGAAAGATGCTGGCTCGATGCTGATCGTGGCTGTTGCATTTCTATGGAGGCGAAATGCTAGAGGCCCGTGTGCTGTGGGTGCGCATTATTAACCCCAGATGGTCGAAATAAATCAGAGTCATCCACTACCGCGTCCCTCACAACCTGAGTCTGCCTCGCTTGCATAGTCTGCCTCGCTTGCATAGTAGTAGTTGAGTGCCTGCTACTGCGCAGGCAATGTGTAGTTTAGAATGATGTGTCTTCTAGTTACGTCCCAATAACATCTGAGGTACCCTAAGGTTGAGTGTTGTTTGGTTCACTTTTGTTTTGGTATAAATGAATAGCATTAGGTTAGGTATGTTTTCACATAGCGATGACTGCAGAAGTAGGAAAACAGCGAGAATGGCTTCCAAACGAAACCGTTTATTTGGGCTTACTTGCGCCCACAAAGAACTGAATGTCTACTCGGCGGCGTAGCAACAGGCGTGCTCGGCGGTCGTCGAACACAATGTCTGCCGCCCTCGGCCATGCTCAACTTAAAGCTGATACCGAACTTTCGAGATAAAGCGTGCAGAGCTACTAGAACATTTTGGAAGAACTTAGAATTGGCTCCGCCTGGATGCGATCAATCGAGATAAATCTGGTCGCGTCTTTCATCACGAACTAAGCGATAAAGGGCGTGCTGGCAGCTTTGAAGAATGAACAAACAAACACTACAAGAATTCGCGGCAATATGTGTATCATTTCGCATGTTTGCTTATGATTTCACTCTGAATAGCTGCTACAAACGTGAACAACCTTGATACCCGCCGAGTAACCTGGATAACATAGCAGCTTTTTGTACACAGTGGAAAGAAAAATTTATACCTGTGGGGAAAGAAATGTTCAGCCACATGAATGCACCGTAAATATTATAACACTGGACAGTACCCCGGAAATAAATATTTGGGTATATTTCATAGCTAACATTTGCTATGAAATACATGAGTTATGTTTAGTAAATTCGCATCCATTATGTGCTTTAGGTATTGCAGTATAAGCCCCCTTCATAAACAGCAGCAACTACATTTTAAACGCATACGCTGAGTCCTGAAATATAGTTGTGCATCCTGAGGCCCTTACAATGCAAAACGTATAAATAGTCTTGAGGAAACGCAAAACTGTGCAGTGCGATTCATGATTGTGAACTACGATAAAAAGTTAAGTGTGGAGAAAAGCCAACCCACTCTTCAGTGGACAGAATTGACAGGCCGCCGTGAAAACCTTCGCTTTAAACGGTTCCTCCTTTCTATGATTCACAAAAGAGAGACTGTAACCTGTTCCTTTATTCCTTGTTTGTACGGACGGCCCGCAATTGGAACAAATACTACTTTTTTTGACACTTTGACTGTCTTTTGTGTATGCCTTTGCGTAACTTTGTGCTCTTGTTTATGTACTCTCTTTTGAGTTCCTCTTTGCGCTTTGAACCTTCCCCTCCCGCTGCTTTAATGCCGCAAGGCACTTAAGGTATTGAATAAACAAATAAACAAATAAATAAATAAATAAAAACATGTTGCTCAATGTCGTCTTCGTTTTCCGTGGCACACTCCATTAAAATGCATATGCAGAGAGCAAGCCCCGCATCCTGAAATTGTTCTCAACAGGTTGCGGCGTGGCGGAGCCATTGGGACGGGTAATGTACGGCACAGCAATAAAGAGGAGACAGCAGTTACCTTGGATCGTAAGTGTAGAGATCCTAGCCTTGGATACATGTGCTCGCTAGAATGAGATGCAACATAAAATGTGCCACTAAAGGTAGTTCTGAGTGACAAAAAAGTATGATAATATGTAAGTCCTCTGATTTGGATATCGGCACGTAGAGAAGACAGAAATATTTGAGTGAAAGCAAAAATTAAATGAATACAATATGACAGAGTACATGACTTTTTAGTCTATAATATAGTCTATATTTTAGCCCAGAGTGGTAGCCAAATTCAGGTCTTGTTCGTTTTCTTGACCCTTCAAATGACTGCCGAATGGTGAGTTGTCAAACAAGACGTTTCTCATAGGCTTTCTGCCGTTCTGGCATGTTAAACACCACCTATGCTATTACAAACGTCCTTCGACCATTTTGTTTTATACCGCCTGTAGAGTGCGAAGGCATAATAAACGAACCTTTCCAAACATCTCGTGAATCTTATATACAAATTCACATTTAGTTCTTCTACGAAACTTTTTTTATTACGCCAAAATGAATGTAAAGTTTGTTGATCTCAGAGCTGGACGAGAAACTACGGTCCTCATGCAGTCCAACCCTCAAATCAGACCGCATGATAGGAGGAGGGACAAACACAATCAAGAAGCAGGATTTGAGTAGCCTGTTGCTTCTCTTCGTGACGCGTCTTTTTTATCTCTTTTAATATACCATTGATTGACACGAAGGCCTAGTCCAACAATTTGTTTACAGAACTCTTATTTACTTGAAGTATCGCACTGCTAAGATTACACCGTGTAGTATAAATCTCGAGGGACAAAGAGGAAACAAGGCCAGCGTGATGAAGGGCTTGCGTCCAATAGCCTATGAAAATCCAGCCCGATTGGGCTTGCGTCCAACAGCCTATGAAAATCCAGCCCGATTTTGATGAGAAATTTTTTCTGACATTGGGAACTGACCCCTGTGGCACACCTGGTCTAACCTCTTAAAATCTGACTTCTCTTCAATGACAATATACTGTTTGCGATAGCTTGAGAATGTCCTCTTCCCATCGAAATATGCAGTTATCTTTCAAAACCTTTTTGACCTTAAAGATTTCGGTGATAAGCCTTAATGAAGCCATTTTTGAAGTCCAAGAGAAAGAGAGAGAAATGGACGGAAAGGCAGGGAGGTTAACCAGGTGATGCCCCGTAAGCTACCCTTGAAGTCCAGGAATATAACATCAGTCTCCTGCCATCAATTACTTAAAAAAATCATGAAAACACTGTAGTTGTGTCACCATTGACAAGTGACAACCAGTATTTAAGTTTGTAAAGAACACTGCGCTTATGAAAGAGGTAGAGACGCAATCACTTCAATCAGTGACTAAAGCGGAGCAGTTGCCGACAGGCCACTCTAGGGCTAACCCTGCCTGTAGCAATTAAACCGCCATCAACAACCTGTTCATTATTAAGACAGGTGTTTTAGACTACAGCAGGTGCGGCCAACAAGCATCTTGCTTCATATCAAACAATTGCAGCTCGTTCTCATAGACATTTGAAAAGGGGAAATCAGCGTCTTTCCGCTGCAAAAAAGATAATTATTTCTGTTCTATGCGTCAGAAGTACTTATAAGTTAAAAATGGAAAAATATTGACACATGCCTTCCTCTGCTTCTAAGGAAGGCATGTGTCAATATTTCCATATTTTCCCGTGATGTGAAAAATTCTTTCTTTGAAGTCCGGCTAAGTTATTCATCGTAGCTTTGTAACATTTAGAATGATAGTGTCAGCAGAGGTTCTTTCCACGCAATAAACTGCAGTTTTTTTTAGCTACAGTGGTCTAATTCGATGCATTTGCTTCCCACAAGAATACAAGCTCCAGAAAGTCTCCCGCATAGATTCTGGTCGTCGAAATGAATATTCATTTATCGGTGTCATCACTATCGGTCTCTCTACAGCTAGTGATAGCACTGTCACTTCGAAGCAAATTAAGCAAGCATTGGACGTCGACAGTGAAACCGCTCGAACCGTCCACATATTGAAACTTGAAAGAGTCAACACAAATAATTTCAGACAAGAAAATAGTCATTCGGTTTCAGTGAAGCAATGTTGTTTTGCGAGTATCTCGAAAACATGTGTTCTCTCGCGGAGAAAGTAGCGGAATACAATCTAGGGCCTATTGGTTTCAACAGAGAGAAATATTTCCAAGGGGCCCACTTTCTTCTGCTTACTCCAGAGCGCACTCCTTTAAAATTCCTTTCGATCAATAACGCGAACCCTTATCTTTTGGGTTTGATATTGAAATCAAAGAATTTGAAAGTCTTTTTTGTACATTGTACCCCCCTTTTTCAGGAAAAATTTTTCCTGGTACAGTAACGAAATACTCATTGTTTTTTGAAATAGCATGTAACTGTTTTTAAGACAATCAATTAACCAACGGGCTTTTTGATGTCGACAGGTTCAGCAACTCGCGAAGACTGCTCTTCCTGCGAGAATGTACGACAAGATGCACCTGGCAAGGGAAAAGTTTTTAGTTTTTAAAAGGCGGTCTCAAAGATGTTATTTCGCCTGTATTTGGCATTACTGCATAGCGCCCAACCTTTGGTCACGAAAACAAATAATCACGCGATGTAGTTTTCATAGCATGGTATTTCTCTTGTTTACAGGTAGAGCTCATAGCAATTCGACCGCAAGGCACAGCTCACAGATGTGGAGGAAGCATCATATCAAGCAACGTTATACTGACTGCGTCCCACTGTCTGGTCTATCTGTAAGTATTAAAAAAACGCCTATTTTCACACCTTCTTTTTGATGATTTTGCATCGGAAACAGAGTTCTCGTTCGAAATGCATGTCTTTTAAAACACTTGCCCAGACAACATCCAAAAGAAGCAGCACAACAAAATGAGAAAAAGAAAAAATAAATACATAAAAACCACCAATACTGTCAACTATGAAAGAAACGTTATTTCTATGCAAGGAAACGGAAATATATTCAGCACAACTCTGAAGACTGATCTAGAATGTAAAACTAAAACATCCTGAACGCATTAGTCGCAAACTCAAATTCATCTGTGTCATCAGGAGCCCTCGCACATGGATTCTCTACTTTTGATATGCTGAGCAGGGATCAACGAGCCGTCCAGCTATTAATGATTTTAATAATTTTTACTCACTTCTTGTGCAAAATCACTGATAATACATGTACATAAGCTCCAAGTGGTTGCATCATCGTAATCATAACCATCCTTACTACGCCGGCTGCAGGGCAGTTTTGTCCTTAAGTTGAACCCTTTCCGTTAGCGTTAGCGTTTTAGCTTCATAGGTGAGTACCGCAATGATAAAGCTGTTACAGATTTTTCTCTTCAGGGAACTACATGCGGTATACCATAAAAATATTGCAGCCCATCTCCACGTGCAAGGTAGCTGCAATAATTGAATCATTGGTTGTTAGGCTTAGCACATTTACTGGACCACTCATAGAAAGTGCCTTGGTCATCGGAGGCTCCTCACCAGGTAAGTATGGATGTTAAGTGTAACGGAGTGGATTCCAAGAGAAGCCAAGCGTGGCAGGGGGCGTCAGAATGTTTAAGTGGGTGAATGAGATTAAGATGCTTGTGGGGATAAGGTGGCCTGCGACTTGCACTAGGCAGAGTTAATTGGAGGCGTGTAAGAGAGGCATTTTTCCTGCAAATTGGCGCAGTCAGGTTGATGCTGCTGCTGATGATGAAAGATGGTGCTAGTCCTCTCGGCTAAGGGCAAGCCTTACGCCTGCTGAACGTTCTCCACCTTCAGCCGCTCCTGTTCTTTGAGCTAAGCAGCGCGGACTGTCTCCCGTGGCCTCTAGCGTCTTCACAGGTCTCCCCGATGAACTTTTAGGAGCGGGCAGCACGCTTCACTTCGTTTTTGCTTCGTTTATTTACTTGCTGGCACGTTGAACTGCCTTTTTCATTCGTGCGGAGCACTGAGCTAAGGGGATGTTGCTGTTAATTGCGCCCCATAATGCTTGCCTGCCCTCGGCGATGCGTTTTGCTTCTTTCTCATCTGTGTCTTTGGCTGCAAAGCTACCTTTGTTGACGTACGTGAACCTTTCGCACCTTGACTCAAACGGCTGAATTACATAGCCAAGAAAGCTACCCGGAAACAAGCAATTTGAAGCGTTGAACGAGCATAAGAAGATGTTGACTACTTTCGACGCGCACCTCGAGAGGCTTTCAGCTAGGACACCTCGCGCGACAGCCCACGAGGATGCTCGCCATTCTTCACGTGTGAGTATCAGCGCAGACTGATTGGAAACGGCTTGCAACCAAAAACTCGTTCGGAATTCGCTACCTTCCGTTCGGAAACGCGACGGGGTTTCATACGATATGAATATTGTGTTAAGCCTCCGTAGCCTGTGGAGGCTCAACACTATTCTTCTTGAAGACCATTCTTAAGAATGGTCTTCACGCATACCGGCGTAATTACTCGCTATGCGCTTGAAAGCTTAACTGAGCGCATCACATTCATCCGGCAGGTTTACAGAACTCGAGGATAGCCACCCGAATTGTTAAGCAGATTAAGTGATTTGGAGGCGCGTCGACGTGGCAACACAAATAGTTTGGCAGGTGTATTTTTTGGGGGGTATTCAGTCATATGTAAACTGTCTCCTCGGGAAATAAAAAAAAAAACTATGATGCTCACGTGGTCTAGCAGTTCCGAAAACGAAGCTCGTCTTTTCACGCAACGGCCTTTCCCAGTTTCGTGGAGAGCTATACGTCATTCAAGTTTTTTGTTTCTCCTGCTTTCTTGTCGGATAGAACAGTTTTCAATGTTTCATTGGCTTGGTCAAAAAATGACCTAGAAAGAAGCTTCCTCCTGTAAAGTCCCGGAACTCGCCTTATTAAAAAAAAATGTCACATCTTGAATTCCCTTCTTCGTTGTGCTCAGATAGGCGATCGAAAAAGAGAGCCTAAGAAAAATTGCGATTTTTAGTTTTGCACGGCGGCTTTAGTTTGAGCATAGCAGGGCAGTTGTGTGCCCTCTTTGCTCTCGTCCTTCGAACACAATCGCTGTTTTTATGCGAAGCATACTAGCCGCACAACCGAGCTCTTCCTTGCTGCGCCGCGCGCGGCCACGCGCGGCCGCGTAGCTACCACTTGACCTACATCGGCGCACCACGTGATATGACGTCACAACAGCTGTGAAAGCTGGGGCTCAACTCGTGGGCTCGCTTGCGGACGCGCAGCCTCCGCCGGCGGCCTAACTCCCGCTCCTTCCGCTAGGGGCGATGACGTCACAACTGCTGTGAAAGCTGGGGCTCAACTCGTGCGCTCGTTTGCGGACGCGCAGCCTCCGCCGGCGGTATGCTTCGCATCCTAGGCTTAACCATAAGCTAAGCCCGGCATTTTTTTTTTGTCAGGCTATAGAACGCGCGACAGGAAGCTAAGAAAACACCCTCCGACGTTTAGATACAGCTTCAAAACCTGGTTAAAAGTCGACAAAACCGAGCACACGTAGAGGAAGACGAGGGGGCAACGTGCCGCTTAAAATTTATATTAGTGTAGAGGACAGCCAGTGGCTGTGCAGTCTGAGACTTCATATGCCAAAGGAACAACCTATCAACAGGATATTAATACACGCGCCTCGAAAGATTTCATTTCGGGCGCGCGAAATCAAATTGCAATTTCGCTGGCAGGTGCGCTGCATGTGTTTTTGATAAAGTGCTGGCACCACTTCTCTGCATTTTTACGTTGTTTTTTCTGCGGAGATTGGGTTTACCTGTTGTCACTGATGTTCTTGGACACATCCTTGCAACGAGACGGAAAGCACCGTTAGAGATTGGTTCACAATTGTGAGAAGGGAACAGTTCGATTCGGGGAGAGTACATAGTGCTTACGATCAACTGTTGGCTCATAATTAACTACTCTTGTATTTCCAGTTGTTGGTTAATATTTCCTGACGTTACACTGCGTCGCCGAAAAAGGAAGGCTTTTTCAGCACCACCTATTCTTGGCATGTCGCACAATGTCTCCATGTTTTTCCCTGAGCCTCTTGCCTTATCTTGTTTTCACGCTATGAAAATTGAGGCTGGCGACTTTATTGATGCTTACGTAAAATCATGCGATAGGCTACGTTATCTCGCACCCTACTAAAAGTCCTGGTCGTTGTGGGCATTCTGCCGTTTTATCTAAGAAGTTTCGTGCAGGCTATCATGAAGCGTTTTTATATTTTCTCTGGGAGGCTGTCAGTAACTGCGGTCACATTAGAGCAACGGAATGCGGCTAAATACATTGTGGTGATGTGATTTCAGATGTCGCCTTCTTTCGGTCAGGGCATAATTTCTGTATTGCCGACTGAAGGCAAAGCGAATCAATCACACTCTTTACTATCTTCGAATAACAGATGTCACGCGCAGGATGTGTACATATGCTCGCAGAAAATGTAAAAAACGCCGATTTTTTCTATAGTTGAATATTCGAGTTTAAAAAACTTACACAGTCAGCTTTAGGTGAATGGAAGTCCTGCACCCACCAGGAAAGTTTCAAGGAAGTGATTATCGGCCGTCTTCGCGTAGGACGCACACATATGACTGATAACCTTTTACTAACAAAACAAGAATAATATATTTGTGAAAAGTGTGGAGATGAGTTAACGGTAAATCGTAAGTTATTCTGACGCATGAAAGACGGAAAAATAAAGAAAAAAGTATTTTACACAGTTTTATAAGGCCCACATTCCTATACACTCAACGTTACTCTTGGGTATGATGAAACTGTTGACATTTCTTGTGTGTTTAGCTTTTTAAAGGAAGGAAGCTTTCGCAACAAACTCTACAATTTAACCAATGGCCTCGCTTCACCTTTTGATCCACTTCAGCCACCTTCTGATATCTGAGAAGAAGGTTGAGGTGTTTATTTGATTGGTTGGGAGGCTCAAGATCCTTGCCCAGCCAAGGCTACCTGACCTTTAAAGCGTTTACCATGAACCATTTACAGAATTTCTTTGCTCTTTCATCACTAGGTACTACACACCATTGTTGTAGGACCTCTACACCACCGATGATTTTAATATTTTATATAAAAATAAGTGCAAAACAATTTGTTTATAGCAAGAGCTTGGCGCATGATCGCCTTAGTAGCCTGTTTCATAATACACAACACAACATATAACAACGTGTAGATACTGACAATTGGAAGTTCTATGGTGATTCAGTATTAGGCGATAGCTTATGCAGCTCATTCGGTCGAAAAGCCGTCGGCGTGGTATTAGTCGGCACAGCGTGTCGGAAGTAATCGGGACTGTATAAAAAAATCTTAACATGGTAATTCGTGGTTGTAGTGATAATGATTGATTGATGTGTGATAGACGATGACAAGGTAACAATATCGTTGTAATGAATAGATTAATTGATTAATTAAAGAAATTTAAAAAATAAAAAATTGGAAGGGGTTCAAAGGTGCCAAATGCTCAGAATGAAAAGCCATTGCTTGATGATGCTACTTAATAAAATTTACAATGCACAATTGACCAATTAATGAAATGAAACAAGAAAAATGCGTTCAAATGTGGCAAATTCCTAAAAATAGAAAGCCCGACCCTCTAATCTAATGCGTCATACCCTTAAAGCGGAGCTTAAGTCTCCTCTCTAATTTGTTTCCTTTGTTGCTTTGTTCTGGCTGTGATACTGCATCGACGTAAAAAAAAAGATCGTGTTTTCCGCTATAAATTCAGTCGTTAGAGGGTGCTCTTTCTATTGACCCTGTATTTCCTGTTTTCGTGTCTTTTTGACCAGTCAAATTTATAGCAAGAGCCAATCTAAGCCACTGCGGTTTCTCAGTGGTTACGGCGCTCGGCTGCTGACCCAAAACACGCGGGTTCGATCCCGGCCGCGGAGGCCGAATTTCGATGAAGGCAAAACTCTAGAGGTTCGTGTGCAGTGTGATGTCAGCGCACGTTCAAGAACCCCAGGTAATGGAAATTTCCGGAGCCCTCCACTACGGCGTCCCTCATAGCCTGAGTTGCTTAGGGACGTTAAACCCAAATAAACCAGAACCAATCTGCAAGTACTGTTGTAAGCCTCCTGTCGATGTCGAAGTCAGCGTCAATATCTCTATAGGGATCAACGCCCAACATTAAGTCCAGCAGAATAGACACTTTATGATCGAAGACAAGTTGGAGCGGTGTAAGCAGTGTGTTCTCCAGAAGGGCAGCGTTTTACTTAAATGTTACATAAAAGACGCGGGTTCGATCCGGGCCACGGCTGTCGCATTTCATTGCAGGCGAAATGCTAGAGGCCCGTGTACTCTGCGATGTGATTGCGCGTTAAAAAAAGACATGTCGAAGTCCAGAGCGCTTCACTGCGACATCCCTAAAAGCCTAAGTCGTCTTCTGACATTTAACACCATAAACCAAAGCTGAACCAATCATGGAAGAGGACAGCGTTCGTAGTAAGAATTCTGGATACTTCTGAGCACTTACACTGTAAACAAAAATATACCCAAAACGGACTAAAAATGGTGGCGGCCACCCTTTTTACTCCATTTGTGAAAACATTTACTCCATGAGTGGGGAGTAAAAAGTGGACTGTCCTCCATTTTACTCCCATGCGGGAATAATGGAGTAAAAATGAGAATTTACCAGCGTTTACTCCAGTCTAGAAAGAGAGTTAATTGTGCCAAATACTCCATCAGTGCCGAAATGAAGCAAAAAAACACCATTTTGTGCAATCCGCCCGCCTCCTATCGTCTCGCCTGCTTCTGGTCAGTTGTCGTATAATGGCAGTGAGTGACGACCGCTTGGTTACCATCGTCGCTGGATCTCTGCTGACTTCTGCTCCTTCACGGGCGCCTGCCGCGGTACAAGATATCGACTTGTCGCCGTTTTCCGCTACAGTACGTTACATAATTGAATTGCTCCTGTGAAGCCTACAGTGCTCTAACGATACCTGACTTTCCTTTGTGTCGCCACCCCGTTACAGCTCCCACTTAGGCCTAATTCTCACAGCCTTTTTTCAGTGCGGTTCTCGCAATGTGTTGCAGCAGATTATGTGTTGCATTAACATGGAACTGTGATAGAACATAGTGTCAACGCTGAGCTCATGATAGAGCTCATGAGACCACACTTTTTATCGCTCATGTTTAAAATCCAAGCCTTAATGAAGTGAATATGAAAGCAAACACTGCCATTCCAAACTACCATCAGGTGTATTTTCATCTTTTCTGCTCTGGTTTTGGGTCAAATATAGAGTGGTGCATGACCATGAAAACCACCCAGCGTCTCTCTTTCAGTCTTGAACTACTGATTATAATGTTACATCCCTTTGTCTACGAACATGGCCAACGTAACGAGCTCGTACAGCAAAAGGAGACGACAAGCAGACGACTCCTGCCGCGTACGCCGCCGCTGGGCTAGAAGACGGCGGAAAGAATGCGTGACGCGGGGCAGGGTGTCGAACCGGCATTTTTTCGGGTTCGGTTAGGGTTCGGGTTCACGCCTTTCGGGTTCAGTTCCGGGTTCGACTCCAGAGGGCTATTCCGTTCCGGTTCGAACCGGTTCGGACCGTCTCGAACCGGTTCAAACGGGTTCAAACGGGTTCAGGACAAAAAAAAATTAGAACGCAGATGGGTTTCAGCCAACCTTGCTATGCGTTTTCTTTTTTCTTGCACATCGCTATACAAAATTAAAAAATGCAAAGATTTGTTTATGAGAACATAAAACTGTGCTAGTTGGTAAGGGTTCATGCTTACGTAGCGCAGTAAACAGGACAAAAGGAAGTCTGGATCCGACACAGACGCTGACTAAAAGCTGGTTATTACATTCCCGGTAAAGTATATGAAGGCGCAGGACACAGTGAACAATCCAAAAAACAGAAGAGCAAAGATTAAAACTAAAAAACAATACGGCGCATGCATATCATAGTCGAGTCATGACATCATTTTCAACGAAATTCGAAGACTGTATTCCATAGTAGACAGCACTCCCCTATCTCATGGACCTCACAGAGTAGCCAAGAAAGCCTGCCTCCTTATCTACGAAATTGATGTATGGTGAAGCAACACGCTCATCTGCTTCCTTCCTGATCATAAAGGCCTCGACCGTCTCCCTACAAATTCGATCAAGGTGATTAAACCAGAGACTTGTCTTTCCAATTGGGGAAGCAATTAGCTATTGTTCGAACATCACAGATGGGTGAAAAAAGTTGCGGTGTCGTAGAACTTGGCTTTGTATTGCAGCGAGTGCAACGATTGCTTCCCCCAGTAGATAAGACAAGTGTCCTGTTTAATAACCGTTTGCATTTGTAGGCAGTTGGCCGAGGCCAATGGGATCAGGAAGGAAGCAGATGAGTGTGTTGCTTCACCCTATATCAATTTGGTAGATAAGGAGTCAGGCTTTCTCGTCATTGTGTGAGGTCCAGTATATAGGGGAGTGCCGTCTACTATAGAAGATACTCTTCGAATTTCGTTTAAAAAGAGGGAAGGACTCGACTGTGATGAGCATGCGCAGTATGGTTTTTAAGTTTTAACCTTTGTTCTGTTTTGGGGGGTTTTTTTCTGTGTCCTGCGCCTTTATATACTTTTCCCAGAATAAAATAACCAGTTGTTAGTCAGCGCTCGTGTCGTCTCCCGTCTTCCTTTCGTCTTGTTTACTGCGTTACTTGAACATGAAAAAATTGTTTAATGCGAGATGTTCTCATTTTACCTATTTTATTTCTTGTCCGCAGCAAAAAGACGAATTTACGGCAAGCGCCGCCAAATGAAATGAACTCGAAATTAATGAAAATCGGCTATGTATATACGCTATAATCCACCTTATGAGGTGTAGGACGAAAAGCCGATGGATTTTACATCTGCAAGACCCTCCTGCGTCAGCAGTTTGGGAGACCCCGTAGCGCGAGTAATAGGCCTCCCTTGAAGCTTTAGTCAGTTGGGACTTTCTGGTACGCAGTGTACTTACGGGCCCCAAAATTTCCGCCGCACGCGCCCTTTACTTTCCCGCGCACTACTGATAAACGAAACTGTCATGAGGTGGCACGTATACATACAGGCAGATACCTTTCTGTCATCCGAAAACCGACTTGCCAGTCCCCCCCCCCCCCTTCTTTACTACATGGTAAGAAAATGTTTGAGAATCCCTCCACCGCCCATCCCCCACCTAACGAGAGCCTCGTAGGAGCACTGGCTCTCCCTAACATCCAGAACTTACCAAACATATTTTATTTAAAACACCTATTCGACAACGCCTTTGTGACTCACGTTATATATCCCGAGCCTCTATAGCTCAGTGGCTTCAAAAACTCAACTAATCGTGGCTTCTCACTATAGTAAAGTAAGAAATTTGTTTGTGATAGAATGTTTGGGACTTTTCCTGGGGCGCTATCAAAGGCAACCTTTGCATCAACAGAATTTTTTGCGCCCTTGATAGAGTGACAAAGAGTGGTTAATCTGGCGTGCATCTTTTGTCCACCAACTTGTTTCAGTCATTTATTTTTAAAACTACAAACAACCCCTTTCTAGCAGCTGTGCTTAATAGGTGACTAAGTGCTCGCCTGTCTTTTCTGGACATGCCCGCGAGTGCTGATTCATTCGGTTTTCTCACTCTTTGCTTTTACTTACTGTACGGCCTCTCCACAAGACAGATGACAAATGTTGCGATCGTTCATTACTTCCTCTACCCATACATCTACAGCCTTGCCTAGACTCTCTTGATACTAGTGTACTAAAGCGAAGTCAGCGGATGTACAGTGGAGCCCACTATAATGGCCACAGATATAACGAACGCTCTCTTATTACGAGCGGATGTGGTGCTACAGTGAAAATATGCATAAAGGCAACGGAAATTCGTCTCAGGTACAGCGAACAACTCTGGCCACACCACTCGGTTATAGCGAACGAGGTGGCGTGGTGAACTACCCCGAGGTTGTAGAGGTCGTCCTTCCGCTAAGCACGCAGATGAAATAGCGCCTCTCAACCTTCACGACACCGCCCCCGAAAGAACGTGTCAACCCAGAAATGGAATTAAAAGGCGGCACTGCTGTGCGCAGCGCTAACCGGAAAGTACGGCGTCCGGTAACACTGTAAACGCTGAAGTAAACACGGTAACGATATGCTATAATTTTCTATTGAAATAGTTAGTAACCGCCGGCCAAACCCGCGTCGATGGCCAACGAGGGCAATCATTGCCTACGCGTTCGCCGGCTCGGCAAAGCATCCCGAGTAGAAGAAGCGCGGTGTGCGTAAGAAAGGGGCATCGTCAAATGCGAAGCTACTGACCATGGTCGCGGATCAACTAACAGCAGCGATTAGATAATTCTGAAATCCTGGCTGGCCATGCCAGTCACGTGGTATGCATAGCCTGCCCAGTCGTCTCGATCTTTTACGCCGCTGCCATGTGCAGGCATTGTCATACAGAGGACAGTGCAACGGATGCATTCTGCGCCATAAGCGCTGCGCTACTTCGTCGCTGCATCAGCCCAGTAATGACATAAGAAACATAAGAAGCTCGAAAATACGAGTGACCAGATGCTTGCAGATTTCTGGCAACGCTTCGTTGATACGTAGCCGACCGGACGTTTCCTCGGATAACTGCGTTACTGCGGACCACAAAATCGCAAAAGCGCCTGTTCTTACGGAGACGTTGAACACCAAGTGCGAGCTCTCCCTACTGCCAGGAATCATATTTACGTGGCCGACCTGCCACCTGTTGTCGTGTACACTTCAACCACGATTAGTTATACCCCGTCCCTAAATTTGATAGTTGGCAGCAAGGTCTCGACAAGGATTAAATGACCGCCCTAGATAGCCTGGAAAGAGCCGCGACAGGCTCTGCTTTGCACAAGTAGGCACGCATAACGCAGCTTTGTAAGAAATAATTGCCACTTTTAGCGGCCTTAGTATTTTTGGCTGGTGTCAGAAGAATCCACTTGCTACGAACATCAGATATAACGAATGGAACCCGCGTGACCGTCAGGTTCGTTATAAGTGGGCTCGACTGTAGTTTCAATCGGCCACAAAAACCTTTTCACCCTTCAGACATGGACCTTACATGTTAGGACGTACCTTTGCGCCAAAGGGGTGTTTGTGTCATGGTCAGTGTATGTCTACCTAAGTGAGCAACGAGAAACGATTTCAGCAATAAAATGATATTTTTGTCATGATGCTGTATTATTTTGGGACATACTTAAGCAGTCTCTTAAAAAACCCATTGACGTCATACATTTCACTATAACATTTATTTCTGCGATGAAAAACTCCGGATTTCCATGCGAACTCTTCGTGTTCATAGGACGCAGAACCACCGCGTTCCACAAGGTCACTTTTCAGACAACAGTGCACAATATGCTGCGCAAGTTCACCCTCCTGACTGGTTCCCCTTCCATGACGTGTGCACCGTCTGGAATTTTCATGTGCGGGCGGAGGCAGGGAGTTATGGTGGCATGAGGCCTTATGCCGAGATCGCTGAATTCGACGCGGGCAAGTAAGGCATGAGGAGGGTCAGAGAAGTTCGAAATATTCCATGCAACAACCATAAAAAGAAGCCTACAAGATAGCCGAATAGCCTAAAGTATCTGTAAACAGAGTTTTCTGTTGCGCCGCCATTAGTACGAATCCCGCTCGGAGCCAGAGGTTAGAATATGCATACTGTTTTAGCTGCTCTTTTTACTGCGTTAGCAGTATAGCCTGCTTTCCCAAAAATAACCGCGCTGCGTGCGTGCAGCCTCCATCCTTGATGCACACTCCGGTGGGCGCACATCAGGACATTCACTGGTAAAAATGCGCCTTCAAAAACTTTCACCCGTCTGACCGTCTCCCCACCCCCCATCACCCACCTGTACCCGATATAGCCGAGGCAGATTGTTGCGAGGGCTCAACGTATTCAGTCGCCCAAACGTTCTACGAAAAAAACGCGAACAATTATAAGCCTGTCGTGTCAGACAAAAAGAACAGGAAACATGACAGCGAGAAGTAGATATAAGTCGCCAGACAGAGAATTCAAGATCGATCAGTGCGAAAACAGCGTGTGGAGCCGCGCGCTGGCGACTGGCAGCAATTTTTTCTTAGAAGCAGATCGATTTCAGCGAATCGGCATAACGAAATCACTTCATCGTAGTTACATTTCATCGCAGTAGCATCTTTCTCGGCGTAATCACTATCGCATGCTAGCGAGCGCATGTATTTCCGCATTGCCCTTTTGTGTAATCGGTATTTAATTTTTTTCTTATTAGTACATCTCCACCGTTGCCAAGAACCTGCCTTTCGCTGCTTATTTCCGTCGCGCGCAAACAAGAATATGCGGATTCTAAAAAAAAAAAAGAAGCTGCACCAATTTATACATCCTTCTTTTGGTAATACTAGTAGTAATATCTCGGGTTTAACGTGCCGAATAGACATTGGGGCTATATGACAGACGGTGTAGTGGAGGGCTCCAGATTAACGGAGACCAGCTGGGGATTTTCGACGTCACGCTGGTTTTTGTATTTTTGGAATCAACAGCCGAGCTGCACAGCCATTGACCATTTTTTTTCTTTATTGCCCTACAGATCCACCGTGAGGAATTTTATTTAGAAGAACTCTAGCTTGGGCTAGTTGGTTCATGATTCAGGAGGAAAACGGCGCAAAAAAACGTGGACAAAAGAGAGACAAACACGACAGGACCAGCGCCAGTTTTATTTAGAACTTGCTGTCTAAGACAATGAGCGCCTACAAAAGTGAATGTTGCACTACGCACTGCGGTTGCTCAGTGGTTAGGGCGCTCGGTTACTTATCCGCTGTACCCGGGTTCGAACTCGGTCCCGGCGGCCACGTTTCGATGGAGGTGAAACGCAAAAGGCACCGTGTGGAGGCGGACATTACAGAAGGGTCAATTAGGCTTCTTCCCAGGCACCAGACCTCCTTTAAGTTTGCTGTCGCATATACTGGGTACCATTTTCCCACTTCCCAGCGCAGACAGCTACGGGTGCGTGAATCTATGCGATAGGTCATCTCATTTTGTCGGAAAACAAGACGTAAGCCGGGATGCAAAAAAGTGGGCTGAACCGGGTTCCGAACCGGTTCGGAACGGTTCCTTTGAATCGTTCCGGTTCGGGTTCAGTTCCAAGATGGCGGAAAAAATATGGGTTCGGTTCGGTTCCAGTTCCGGGCGAAAATTCGGGTTCGGTTCCGGTTTCGGGTTCGGGTTCAGTTCCGGTTCGACACCCTGACGCGGGGTCACAAGGGCAGCGCAGTTTCCCAAGTTGGGTTTCCGGCGGCCCGCAGAGCTACTGCCCATTTCCGCCGCTGTCACTGCTGTAAGAATAAGTCTGAATGAGGATAAACATGACGTCATTTTTGGGTTCCATCTCTGTGGGTAGTAAAAAATTTACTCCCTTTTCACTCCAAAATAACTCCCTTATATAAGGGAGTAAATAAAAACACCATACATATGGAGTAAAAAAAACCTTTTGGGTGTGCGTTAGAGGACAAGCCATTTACTCCCTTTTGGGTGTTTTTTTGCTAACAGTGTAGGAGCCTCCTTTAAGCGGTGGCCGTGTTGTTGAGCGTCCACCTCACACTGGGGAGGTTCCGAGTTCGGACTTCAGTGCCGCCGGGCACCCACCGCTTTTCTAATGAACATTCTAAAGAGTGTAAGACTTCCCCCGCCTTGGGGTTCGCCTTCTCTGAGGTGAAATTCTCGGTAAAAGTGTATTGGAACAATACATCGCGTGGGGGGTCAGGGATTCCTTCGACCGACAAATAACCTTAATCCGTCTCCTGCAGTAAAGCCGAATGAACCGAACTGAATTGAGTTTGTTTTAATGTGACCGAAATGAAGTAATTGTTCAGAAGTTGTAATTTTGACCGTTTTCAAAGAATTTTCCTAGTTTTTCTCCTAGCTTACTTGCAACGCATTCATTTTGGTTTTTTTGATATGGGACACACTAACACAAGCCGAATATCGAGTTAATACATTATATTCAAAAACGTTTTTAGCACAGCCTTTGTCTCTGAAGGTGAACAACTAGCTTAAAATAGTCGAGTTAAACCCTTACTTCCGTGCAAATATTTCTTTATAATGCAAAGCGCTGCTTACGACTACAGAAAGTGCGAATGTTGCGTCGGAAACTCTATTACATAAAGGTACTCCTTGCCCAGGAAAGGACAGGAATTTTGTACTCTTGTATAATAAGCTTGCACACTTGTGACCGCCATACCCCTTGCACGTGATGGTGGTGAAAATATTTTAATGAAATTGTTTGGGAGGTTGTAGCGGTGGTTGGAGCTCTCATTCCGGAACCCCATTGGCGTAGGCTGCTGTACGGGCTCTTTCGATGAGTAGCTTTTGACATCGTTTCATCCGAGCTGGTCAGAGCTGCCTCCCACCCCTCCTGCATTGGCTGGTTACTGACAGTGACCGCCTGATTTCGTTGGCAGGCCCATACCACATGGTACAGGTCCGCCTTCTCCCCACAGAATTCGCAGTGTGAGTCAAATGACTCCGGGTCTATTGCGTGTAGTCTTCATGGGTTGTTCTAAGTGTTTATTTATTTATTTATTTATTTATTTATTTATTTATTTATTTATTTATTTATTTATTTATTTATTTATTTATTTATTTATTTATTTATTTATTATACCCTCAGGGTACAAATGTACATTACAGAGGGGAGGGGCGGATGCAGAGGCATACATAATTTACACAAAAAAGTTATTAGTAAAAAATATACACAATCTCTAAAACCAGTACAAAAACGAAAGTAAGTATACAAAAAGAATGAAAAAGAACACAGGTACAAAGAGTAAACTACGACATCAGTAACGGTGTTAATAATACAGAAAAATATGGCAATGAAAACAAATAATAAACAAGAATGCAGTTCCTAATAAACAAACAGTCGTATTGGGAATATTAACACCATCTATGAACGCCATGATAATGATATGAGCACTAGCTATGAAAAGAAACTGTGTAATGCTGATTTAAAGTTCTCAATTTCAGATATACTTGTTAGTGATGCTGGTAGGTTATTCCAGTCATTGCTTGTCCGAGGAATAAACGAGTATGAATATGCAAGCGTATTTGAGTGTGGAATATGTACCTTTTTGCTGTGGGCACGGCGAGTTGAAATGTATGACGGTGGTTGAACCCAAAGATAGCGCAAGGTTGTGTTATGATGGTATATTTTATGAAAGAGAGACAGGCGAGATAGCTTTCTTCGTGTCGATAAAAGTGGTAGTTGTAAGTAGGCTTTCATATTAGTAACACTAGCGGTCCTTTGGTAGTTGTTTAAGATAAACCGGGCTGAGCGATTTTGTATTGCCTCAAGAGAATGTATGAGTGTTACGTGACCGGGATCCCAGACAGATGACGCGTATTCAAGTTGTGGACGAATGTAAGTTGTGTACAATAGTAATTTTAATGATGATGGTGCAAGGCGGAAATTACGGCGTATATATCCAAGGGTGCTACTGGCTTTAGAAGTGATATAATTGACATGCGATTTCCAAGATAGATTATTGGTAATGAGAACTCCCAGATACCGGTATGATGTCACCGATTCTAATGAGACGTTATTAAGCATATAAGTGGGACTTATGTGGTTAGTGCGAGATACCCTCATTGATTTGCATTTGTTAATATTTAATTCCATGCACCATGTATTACACCATTCCACAATATTATTGAGGTGATTCTGAATTAATAATGCGTCTGAAGCATCAGTTAGTTTACGGTATAACACACAGTCGTCTGCAAAAAGACAAATTTTGGAAGAAACGTGAGAAGGTAAGTCATTTATATAAATCAGGAATAAGAGAGGACCTAGAACCGACCCTTGCGGAACGCCGGATTGAACTGGGGCCGAGGGTGAGTTCACTTCATTAGTGGTTACAAACTGAACGCGGGATGCGAGGAAAGCATTAATCCAGTCAATTATTGTAGGGTCTATGTTTAGGAAGCTTAGTTTATGAAGAAGTAGTGTATGGTTAACTTTGTCAAAAGCTTTGGAGAAATCGAGGAATATGCAATCAATTGAAAAACCACAGTCTAGATAGGCATGCAAATCATTAGTGAAAGAGACTAGCTGAGTTTCACAGGAGCAATTTTTACGGAATCCATGCTGCACACTGGAAAAAAAGTTGTTATCTTCAAGAAAGTTAACTAGATGCCTGTATATAATGTGTTCCATAATTTTACATGGTACGGATGTAAGGGAAATGGGCCTGTAGTTGAGCGGATTATGTGTTGGACCTGACTTGTGGATGGGGATTACTTTTCCAGTTTTCCAATCATGAGGTATACTGCCAGAGTTATACGACTTAGAAAAAATGCACTGTAGTATGATTGAACAGTATTCCACGGTATGTTGCAAAAATTTAACATTGATCTCGTCGACTCCACACGATAATTTGGGTTTTAATTTGTTTATTATGGCTTTGATGCCAGTTGCTTCAAATAATATGGGTTCCATGAGGTGATAATTGGTAGTATTTATAGCTGGCATCTGATTGGTAAGCACAGGGGATGAAAATGACTGAACGAATGTGTCGTTAAGTACTTTGGAACAAAGGTGAGGCGGTACTGATTCCCCGGAACTTGTGAGTAGTGATAAGCCGTCCTTATTAGTACTTCCTCGTATAACATTCCAAAAACGCTTTGGATTAGTCTTTAATAATTGTGGAAGAGTAGTGTTCAAAAATGAAAATTTAGCTGACCTTAAGGAAGTATTATAAGACTTTGCCGCTTTTTTGTACGCTAGCCAAGCTGTCGGTTTTGAAGACTGTTTAGCTGAACGGAATAAACGCTTTTTTTTGTTGGATAACCTGTTTAAGTATGTGTTATACCAAGGGGCTTTACTGTTTGTGTAGGCGGTTCGAAGGGGGACGTGTCGGCTGATTAATTCTGAAATATTTTCTTTGAACATGCGCCAGTTAGTTTCTATGGGCCGATCCTGACAGAGCGGCAAAAAAACATCTAAAAATGAGCAGAGTTCACTGTTGATGGTGGTGTAATCAGCTTTGTTATAATCACGAAATTTTCTTTTCTGTCGGCTAATTTTTGTTTGAGTCACAGTTAGCGTGAAGTGTAATATATCATGATCGCTCAGCCCAGGCAGGTGTGAAACCGCGGATAAGTTATCCGCTGATGACGTAAGAATAAGGTCAAGCAGTGATGATGTGTTTTGCGTTACACGTGTGGGAAGACTAACAATCTGTGATAGGCTGAAGTCTGAACAAATGGAAAGAAACAAGTTGGATTCAGCGGACGAAGGGGTAGAAAAGGGATTGTTATGTGACCAGACAATATTCGGAAAATTGAAGTCGCCTAAGAGCAAGATTTCAGCTGCAGGGAAACGGGTGATAATCTGATTTAAGGAATCGTGTAGGTTATCGCAAAATGATGTGTCCGTCGAGGGGGATCGGTAACATGCACCTAGGATTACTTTTTTAAAATTAAGATTTATGCAGCACCAGATTAGCTCAAAATTCGTAGCAATAGGTACTAGAAAGCAGTCAATACACTCATTAATAGCAATTAGGACTCCGCCACCAACTCTGCCTGTTCGGTCACTCCGGAAGACAACATACCGCTTTTCACATTTAAAGAATTCATTATTCGTTATTTTGCTATTTAGCCAGGTTTCTGTTAATACAATGATATCAGCGTTGCAGTCATCGATCATAGCGCATAACTCATCCTTTTTGGGATAAAGACTACGAATGTTCGAGTACAGGAGAGAGTAGTCGAAGCTTTTCGAAGCGCCTCCCCTCTCGTGGTCCTATCTTTTCGATCGCGCGCGACCAGAGCGGAGAGGTCGGTCATGAGCCTCGCTTGAGTTTTCAGTAGTGTTTTCAACTGTGTCTTCAGTTGTGCCTTCAGAGGAATTACCGATTTCGCGGATAGTACCCCGATTCTCGTCATATGTGTAGCACTTTCCACCCAGAAAAAGTTTTTTATACCCAAGTTTGATAGATGTGCTGCCCTTGGATTTACCATACTCTATTAATTTTTTTCTGATATTGCGCGTGGCTTGGCAGAAGTCTCCACTCATTCCTTTTCCTGTATTCTTCAACAGATCACGTTTTGAAAAGACTAGTTCTTTTGTTTTGTAGTTTTGAAAACTTGCTACAAGCGGACGGGTTTTCCCTGTTACGAAACGCCCAATTCTATGCGCGCGGGAAATGTCTGACTGACTGATATCAGTGTTCATGGTATTGCTTATTAAATCAAGAAGTTGTTCCTCCGACTCAGACCACGTTTCTTCTGCGCTGTCAGATATACCATAGAAAACCAGATTGTTCCGCCGAGATCGGTCTTCTCCGTCATCAAGACGGGATCGAAGTGCGATATTTTCATTCTCGAGCCGCTCTACTGTGGCACGCAAAGTGTTCATGTCCTGCTGCCAGTGTTCGAAAACTGATGTCTGATTTTCCACTTTTTGCAATCTTTCTTTTATATCTGACATCGCTTCTGAAACGGATTGCTGCATTAGCTTGAGCTCCGACATACTTTCCAACTTACTTGGTCTGTAGCTTTCGGATTTGTAGTTCCTTCCCTTTGTCACGAGTCTTAGCCGGTGGAGGGTAGACCCGACGAGATAATCTTAAGTGCTGAAGTATGTCGTTATAAGTTAGTAATGGGGTAGGAGGTTCTACGGCATCTGCACTGGGAGCCCGGGGGAGAAATGCTCAGGCTGAGGCATGTGTGCTCTCGTTCCCTGGGGTGCCCTGGTGACCTGGTACCAATATTAAGTGTTTGTGTGTTGGTTGGTAGCCATGGGTGTAGCTATCTTGCAGGATTTTAGCTGCTAGTGGTGCGATCCTGCCCCTGAGGTAATTGCGATTCGCTGTTTGTGAATCTGTAAGAATGTATCCCGAGCTAGTGTGCGTTGCAGCTCAAGCAATCGCCACTTCTTCCGCAGCCAGTATGTCCAGGCTAGCCAGTACTAGTCCGTCCATTGTTTTATTTTGGTGCACTACCGCGACCGCCGTCATTCCCTGCTCGAGACCCGCAGCATCGACATAGAACACGCCCTCGCGCCCGCCGTAGTGCCTTTTCATAGCTGCGGCTCGTGCTTGTCGTCTTGACTGGTGAAAATCGGGGTGAATATTCCTGGGTAGTGGCGCTGCCTTGAATTGTCCTCTCCATGAATGTCGTTTTTAGTGTCTAGCCGTCGGGGACAATTGATGTTTATTAAATCAGTGAGGACTTGTCGGCCAGTCCGACTAGTGGAGAGCCGTACCACCTGCGCCCAAGGTGGGCCTCTATTAACTCGTCTATCGTATTGTGCACTCCCAGTCGTAACAGCCGGTCCGTCGATGTCGCAAGAGGGAGTCCCAGGGCCTTCTTGTAAGCTGTTCTGATTACAACGTCTGGCTTCCTGTTGTCACGCTTCTTGAGGAGGAGGTAGGGTGCTGCGTAGACGACGCGGCTTACGACGAAAGCCTGCACCAGTCGCAGAGTATGTTCTTCTCGCATCTCCGATTTCCGCGTTGTTATCTTGGCGATCATCCTGGCGACTTGCTCGCTCACGAGCCGTAGTTTCTGGAGGGCAAGAAGGTTGTTGCCGTTGTTATTTATGTACAGACCCTGTATCTTCAGGGTCTGAACTTCCTTGATGGGCGAGTTGTCTACGCGGATGTTGATGGTGTCCTGATTATTGCGTTCACGGAAGACTATGAGTTCAGATTTTTCGGGAAAGCACGTTAGTCCACACGCCCGTGCATAATTTTGAACTGTTGTTGCCGCTGTTTGTAGTTGTTCTTCAATCATTCCCATACTTCCCGTGGTTGTCCATGTGGTTATATCATCAGCGTACAGGTCGTGGCGTATGCCCTGTACCTGATTGAGAAAGGGTGGGAGATTTAGGAGGGCAATGTCGATGCTGATTTTCTTGCCAGGTTTAGAGATAAAGTGTACATTGGATGTTTTCCATGCTTGTGGAATGGTGCCGGTACGCCAGCATTCGTTTATGTAATCCCTGAGTTGTTGCAGAGCCTCTGTGCCGAGGTTGGCCAGAAGTCCGACAGTAATTTTGTCTTGTCCCGGGGCTGCGCCTCGGCGTATATCTGCTAGTGCTGCAATGATTTCCTCTAAAGTGAAGACTCTATCTAGGTCTTCATTCGGTTCCCCACTGTACTCCTTATTGTAGGGTTGTGGGTCTCTCTTGGTGCAGATATAGCGACGCGTGAGTTCATCCACGAGTTCGTGACCCGTGCCTTGAAAGCTGTATAGGGTTCGATGCAAATTTCTGTGTTGTTCACTCTTCGCTTTCGCAGGGTCAATTAGGCATCGCAGAAGGTTCCACGTAGCCTTGGTGTCTAGACGGCCTTTGAGGGATTCGCCCTTCGTTAGCCAATTGGTGCGAGCGAGGTCCCATGCGTATTGGTCTGCTTGAATAGTCAGCTTCGCTATTCGAAGTCTTAGTTTCCGATTGTGTCTATTTTTTTCACCGTTTTATAAGACTACGTCTTGCTCCCCATAAGTGTAGGAGGTGGTTGTCAACAGCTGGGTGGTCCTCCGTGGTGGCGAGGGACTTTGTCTTTAAGGTTGAGAATGGAAGCCGCCCAATGGTAATTTGCTCCTATGTAGCTAGTTTGGTGTCCTTCCTGAATGTCTCCCAGTCTGTAATTCTGGCTTGCCCTCGTGGTTTGCTGTGCTTGTTGCTTTCGAAAATGGTCTGCAGCACGTAGGGATCGCTGCCTAGGGTCTCTCCCGTATTGAACCACTCATAGTTGCGGGCATTGCGGACGAGCCTGAGGTCGGGGGAAGTATCCCGTGTTATATGCTAGTGCCGACTCGCGTCGGGTGCTGCGGGTCCGTGAGTAGGGTCAAGGCCATGTCAGCGATGGCGGATGCTAGTTTTCTGCCTTTCGTGTCTTCTCTGGGGTATTCCCATAGTCGGCTAGAAGCATTAAAGTCACCAATTACAGCTAGGGGAGCTTTTTGGGCTTCTCTTAGGGCTTCAAGAAAGATCACGTCAAAGGCTACGCGGTGCTGTTTCGGGCGACTATATATATTGAGTATATAGGGGCCCTTGCTGTTTCTGTGCTGTGGCAGCAGTTTTGTGAAGGTGTATTCAATGTCGCTGTTTAGATTAAGGTCTACAGTGGTTGCCGTGCATGATTTATGGACCAAGATGCATGTCGAGGGATTTGTTTGATTTGTTGTGTATCTTCTCATCTTAGCCTCTATATTCACTTCTTGCAGGGCTATTATTTGCGACATATGGGGATGAGAGTCTATGTATTGTTGTAGTTTGGCATGCACGTGAGCCGTAGCGCAGAATTACCTTCTATGGCAGTTCTTTACATGCGATGTTCAGGTTCTAAGGTAATTGATGAGAATCCAGACAGCGTTTGGATAGAAGGAATTGAAAACAAAAAACACTCGTTACCTGCTCCTTTTCAAGGTCAGTAAGGAATAGGCAGGTACCGGAAGTAACCTAGAAACCTTCACGACCTCCCTTGAGGCAATTCGATCCTTCGGACGTTGAACTCCACATGAAATAGAACACAAATTGTGATTAATTTTGTTTCTGGTGTGTACATAAGGTTACAATTCTCATAAGATCCTAAGACTGAGGTAATACACATGCACTTGTTACTGCCACGATTTCTTTTTTCACCCTCACTATGACTGCGCATGCAATGCGAGAATTCGACTACTGCAGATTCCGAGCGGGGACAATATACTTGCTTGTTTATTAAGCACTTTAATAAAACACAGTGGAACTGCTTTTTGGATCGAGATATGTGAAGCTGTTTTGTAACAAACTGTTCGCAGTAGTGAGATTTTGTGTCCTTTACATTTGACAGAAGAACTGGCACTCTTCACCTCGGGTACACTGTCCACCCTTGCACGTAACACATTAGGCGTTAAAAGGAAAGGTGATCCTCATGGAGCGAATCAGAAAACGATGTCGCTTTGCCACACAACCATGTAAGCATTTGATATCTTAAATGAAATCATAAATCTTAGGTTTATGTGACGTAGTTTCTCTATTGGTCACTTGATTCAGGTGTGCTCTGAGAATTTTCGCATGCCCTTTTTCCCCCAGGGATTATTATGGCAGCCAGGCAGTTCAGGTGATCGTCTTCTACAATACTACGACAGATAGCAATGGCCTGTACACATACGCAGAGAGCATGACAGCCCATCCCAAATTTGACCCCGCGCACTATTACGACGTGGCCTTGCTTAAGGTAAGAGCGTGATATTCGTGTCTTCTCTACCATCAATGCGCCGCAAAACGAAACTGTTTTCTCTCTGGGCGGTTTTGGTCAGTTCGATGATGTATAGAAAATAGAAGTTAAGATTCTAACGAAAAGTAGTGTGTACGTTAGAAGCATAGCAGAAAAATACAAGGACGACACATACTGTAATAATGCGGCAAGCAGGGCTGGTTGCATGATGGTCGCCTTGAAATGAGGTAACTGCGCGCGTCCTATGTCCACTTCTGCTCCTGTTGTAGGTGTGTTCTAGCGCAGTTACCTCATATCCAAGAACGACGACACATCAGATAGGACCATGGAACTGTTTCCAGTGCAGCTCACTGCTGATTCAATAGCATAACCAGAGAATGCAGCACACAAGCTCTTATATATCTGCTACTATTGAGCTTTCTGAGTTTAGCTCCACTCAATAGGAAACTGTTTCCAACAGTCTTAAGTGAGACTAAAACTATTAGCCTATTAATGATCGAAGAGCAATAATGAAGCCGTGAAAAGAACATTTAAGTTGCTCCAGCATCAGCGGCTGCCACATCAGCATCAAGGGTAGACGTGCGGGCTAGTTGGTGATCCATGTTTCCTTAAAACAGCGCAAAAGACAACGACGCACACAGAAGGGACACACACAGGTTTCTCAAGGTTTAGTCTAGAGGCTGTTTTAATGCCTTCTTGCTGTCACGACACTGGCGTAAATATAAAGATTTTTGCACATAACTATGTTTACAAAGCTATGGTAACCCTGTCCTTAAGCACATTAGGCGTAATGAAAGCCTCCCTGAAGTTTCAGGTTAGTGTATAAAATAAAATAGCTTGTTAAAATGTCATAAGTGTTTGTCTTCGAGACATGATGCAGGAAATTCATTCTGCAGCGTTCTTATTATTTTGGAAGCATTCTACATAAAGTACCGTTCACTGTAAAGTGCATCGGAGTTACTCTTACAGAATGCCTCATTTGAGACCTCCTTTTACTTCCCAGGTTTAGCAATGCTATTATAAAATATTTCTGGTTTATTCAGCGCAAGGCTACATAGGCCCCTTTCCGGCTGAAACTAGCAGCATATAATGCGATGACTATGCAACGTCTGAAGTAAGCTTTGTAGTCGCGAGGAACTTTCATAAAGAAGAAAACTGACAATTTTGAGTTCAAAGAATCGTTCTAGTTAACCATGATAACCAACGTACAGCCTAGACACTGTGGCACAGATTCAAAGCAGCACACAAAATTTGTAGGAAATGACAGGGACAAGGCAAGGGAGATAGCATGAACGAAATTTTATCAATAATTTACGCTAATATTCACTGTTCACAAGAAATTTCTACAGCATTTTTTAGAAGCCTGGAGACTTGTTCTGAAGTTTGACTGTATATCTTTGCTGTTCAACGCATTAGTTATCTGAAAATCTAGCATTTGCTTTCCGTAGTTCTAGTTCAGACCAGCTTTCAACTTGAGCGTGAAGAGTCCATAGTCTAGCCCTTTCCTGACATACCTCGCACGCGCCAGCGCTCCCGCGCCACTCCCGACACCTTTCCGTACGGCGTAAAGGCAGCACGTACGTCTTCGTGCAGCACGTTGTGTAGCAACCAGTGAAGTTTAGGTCGAATATCCTGGTTCACCAGGTCAATCACCAGGCAGCGGCTTTCTTTCACCAGCAGCTCACCGACACTTAAAATCTTGGTTAGTGCTTCAGAATCCCTGAAAGTGACTGCCCAGATGTGGCTCACCCGATACGTCCCCGGGGAGGTAACATCGGAGAGCAATGAGTGCTGCGCTAACGAGTACCGGAAATCTTCCACCCGGTATGGGTGTGCACTACAATTGGCGTGTAGAAAAACCGTATCCAAAACAAAATGACTTATAGGCCGTGCTAGTAAAACTACTTGGTAAGACTCTCCTTTTCGCTAGACCTGTTACCACGGCCTGACATGGCCGCTGAAGCCGCTCCTACGGAGCCCGTCATCACACGTCCGTACGCTGTGGCGGCCGTAAGGCGTATCGACTACGTCATAAAGGCACTTTTTTTACACATGGTTTTTATTATATTGAAGCAATGTGCTATTTACATAAATTATGTACAAACCATGAATAAAACATTTACGGAGCAGCACAATGAATAATACGACATACTTAAGCCAAGCACGAGAAAAAAAAATGCCGATGATTACGTTACTTTCTAATGCGAAACTTGAGCGCAGCTCATCAGGTGTTTCAGCTTTTCGATAGATTGAGGGAATGAATTCGAGCAAGACATGTATGTACAATTACGGAGGACTAGTTAATTTTCAAACATATTTCTTCTTCGAGAAACACTCCACTAACAGTTCTTGATTATCATGAAGGAAGCTCTGTGGTCAAAGAAGCAGATGTATATAAGCTCGACTTCCTGCACCAACACCTGGTTCTCAAAGACGAAGTCTATGCAAGTATTTAGCGAGGTTGTCACAGCCGTGGGAGGCGTTACGAGCGAGAGGAACGGGATGTTCTTCCGCATAGGTGGTAAGAAATTCCTGTTTGTCTTTATATGTACATTACAGTCCCCACCTACCCTGCCACCCTGGGCGGTGGCAGTTAATGGTTGATCGCGCCAGTTCTCTTACCGTTGTGAGCGCTAACGCAGGCAGCCCACATCTCTCTCTCATCATCCCACGTACCTATAAGCGCGATTCAGGCGTCCACTGACCCAGGGAGCCAGTCATGCGCACTTCCTTTCCTTACAATTATCGGAATGTAAAACGCTGTCAACGCCAACGCCAATGAACACAACCAACGCCGACGGCCTATGGCTTCAGCGCCGCGTTTCTGGCACAAAATTGTCACTGCCAACGCACACAGCGCACATCTGTCACTACCGCCACGTAGCTTGCAGCACGGTTGAGCTGTCCACTGTTCCAAGAGGACAGTTTTCCGCCTTCCCTGTGCTTTCCAAGCCCCCTCTCCGTTGGTTTCGCAGCTTAAAGCGCCACTAAAGTGTCCACTGCTGTTTACACCGGAAAACGGCGACGGCGACGCTGCGAAACGCAGAAACGGGCGCTAAAGAGCTGCGCTCTAAAACACAACAGCGGGCACCCCATTATTGTGTCATAATAGACACAACTAGGAAATGATACACTATTGTTCTGCGCCACAGAGACAACCGGCGAAGTCTTGGTACTTTTGTATTTTTGCATGTAAAGTATCACTGAGTTCTACCGGCTGAAGTGAAGAAGTGATGTTGCGGCCGCCGCTAAACGATTATGGCTGAAGGAACGCTAATGCTGCTTGCTGGCTTTCGGAACTTCCCCCTGATGTTCTGAATCACTACGCACGCTGTGGTTTGCATGAAAACGCTTTAAAATGACAATTTTCAGAGCGCTGAATTTGTCGCTACTCACAGAGCTCCGTCGCAAAACGCGCTGGCATAAGGCGCAGCGTAGCTTCTCAGTCGGTCTACGGAGCAGCGAAAGCGAAATTTTAGCTCCAACTATGTCTCACTTGTGTTGTTGTCACTTTGTCTCAGTCCCTGTCCCTGTGGTGCCACACCAGTATGAATTCGTACCAACTCGCCCAATTTTCAACCCTTTCCAACTATAAGCCTCGTATAGATTGCCAACACATCGAGAAGCGCTGGGTGATTGACGGCTAAGCAGGTTAAACTTAGGGCGAAATAAAGTGCAACAGTGAAGAAACAGACAGGCAATAGCGCATACCGGCGCTGTGTGCCCTGTTTCTTTTTAAGCATTGGTTAATTGTTTAACGGACAATTTTATTGCGAAAGCAATACTACGGCAGGTGTCCCCTCTTCGCGGTACCGCAGCCTACCCTTCATGGTCGATGCTCGGTCATGTGACTACTGACGTCATACCAGAGCGAGAGATCAGGCACCAAGGCGGCTCTTCAGCGCGCCGCAGCTAGAACTTCGCGGCCGCGACCACCTGCGAACGGCGGCAAGCGATTGACGTCATACAAGTTGCAAGAGCTTGCAGACCTTGCTGCGGTGATGAATGTGTATTGCGGCGTGTGGTATGACGTCATCCACAGACATCCAGGTGCTACCGAGTGTAGAGAAAAATAGCGCCTGCTCGCCGGTTCTTCGGTATTTTCATTTCGTGGGTACACACGGACATTAGCAATGTGCACCACACATAAGCGAAACACATAGCGTAGCCAAGGGGATATTGCTTTCGCAATTACCTAGGATTAACCAAAGCTGAGCCCCAGAATTTTTTTTATTGTTTCATTCTTTTTGCACTGCTGATTCCACATGGCTTGTGCGGGAAGAGAGCAAGCGTTTTCTCGTCGCTACTTTGTTCGTATCATGCGATAATGCTACCTCTGCATAGTTTGGAGGTAACCGCAGTATTTCAGTGCCTTCAGGCATATATCTTTCAAGTTTGTGACGATGGCCTACATTTTTCTTTTCACTTTTCCTTTGTAGTTTGTTTGCCAATGCCTGATTTGAGGGCCAGCGCTAAGTACGATGCGATAACTTAACAACGATCGACTCACCCATTCACACACACTCGAAAGAACCAGAAACTGCATTCATTTTCTATTCAGTTGCAAGATGAGACCCAAGATAACAACGCTTGTCAGCAGATTTTTCATTTGTCTCATGTTTTGGCTTTCAGTTTCAGGGCTGCCCGCTACTTATAAAATGATACTGTACTGGGACACGCGCAGTCTTGACACGTACAGCGCTTGTTCCAGTGTCGTAAATTATATACCTGTGTCAAATCTCGCGTTGCAAAGCAGATTACCTCGTTTATCCTTATCCTACCAGCATAAACAGTGTCTTCTCATCTCAGCTGGAGTGAAATTCGCCATCAGACAGTGTTCCCAGCCAAAACCTGGCCGAAAAAGGTACTGGTTTCATCTTGGAAGAAGCCGGAGGAAACTGTTTTTTGCAATGGGTCTCATTTTCTTGTATTTTGATTTCTTCATAGCTGTCCATGCCTTCATTTCATGCATTCGGCTATCGACAACGCTGTAAATTCGTTCTTTTGGTGTCTTGAATTTTTTTTTTCAGTCCACTCTTGTGTGGATTCCAAGCCTGTGCCATGTTTTTTGTATAAATATACAAAAATAAAATTCATCCAGATTATTTCAATCCTTTCACGAAATTCAAATAAATGAAAAGCATTCATGACATTTTCGAAATCCTAAATAATTATGTGAAGTAACCATGAGTCTCGGTGGAACCGTTATATCTATTCTAAACATTTGAACAAATATTTCTAATTCTGGACACTATTCAAAGAAAGAGCTTGAGCTATTTGTGCAAACGTTCGGCAAGTCGTGCAATCTAAGGGGGTCGCAGGCGTCTCATTGTATTGTTACACTGTCTTTCGTATACGGCAGCATTCTGCGGTACCTGCTAATACGGGTTGATAAGCAATCTAGAAAGATTGAAAGACGTGGTGATCAATGCACAATATTCCCGTAGAGTCGTGCAGGTTAGACCGCTGCCACAAGAATACTAACCGAATTGAAATTTTGACGCATGGAAGAAACCAAATAAATTGGATAACATGGATTACCTATATAAATAAGGTAACAAGCATTCATCCCTTAACTGCAGGCAAATATATTGTAGCGCCACCGCTTCGGCACGGGGAAGACGACGAAGCGGTGGGCACGTGCAGGAGAACGCGGCTCGCGCAGATGAGAACGCTCTGGACTTAGGCCTCGCTGGACGCTGCCGCCGCTGCTCTGTCGCTACCTCTTCTCAGGCAGTCTCAAATAAACGTGGCCGTGGTCGCCTCCTGGGCGACCTCAACACTGGCCTCCACATCGTGGTGACCCGGAGAGCCGCGCCTTCTATCCCAGCGGCGTCCCAGCATGGCAGGCTGGCAAGACCTGGATTTCAACCCCCCGCTTCCAGCGTTCCGGCCTGCAGGCGTCGGCAGGTGGTCCGCCCAACTGGAGGCTGCCATGTACTTGAACGGCATTACCATCCAGCCGTTTAAACACGCAGTCCTTTGCGACATTCTCCCGCCTGACCTCCTCTGCCGACTCGCCTGCCCTGCCTCGGGATGCCGGCCCTACGACGAGTTGCGCGCTGCCGTCCTCGTCTACTACGGCGCATCATACTACCCGCTGCCGCTCCATGATGAGGCGGACATGCTTTCGCCACCGCCAGCGCCTGCGCCCGCACCAGCATCGCACTCGCCTTCGGCTGCATCCTCGAGAAACAGCACGCCGCAACCGTCACTGGCCAGTACTCTTCCGCCCCAGTCCAGCGTCTCCGGCCCGGTTGCTTTAACAACGACCGCACCCTCGAATTCCTGCCCTCTCGCCAAGGACCTGGCTCAAGACGAGTGGCAGCCACCCGAGCTTCTCGACCCTTCACGTCTGCAGCTGTGGCCGTTCCGCCCGCACAGCCCTATCTTTTGGTTTCTGCAAGTGGACGCTCAGCTACACGTGAACGGCGTCCGATCACAGATCTGGCGGTACCTCCTCGTGAAAAGGTAGTTGCCCGCCGATCTCTTTACCCAGCTTGACCTTTCGCCGCCGGGTGAACACCCTTACGATGACTTGAAGGACGCCTTCTTCAAGTTTTTCGGCGCAAACCTTCTCCGCCCTGCATCCCACACGGTACAACAAGCTTCGGCTCTAGACGACGATCCACGTGCGAGCACCCGTCCGACGGCTCCTGCTCAGCCCTGCTTGCCAGCTGTGGTGCCTGCCTTGGGACCACCACCAGAAGAGGTCTCTCTCGCCACGTGCCCCACCTCTTCGGAAAGTAACTCGACCTGCGCCGCAGCCCCGCTCCTCGTCACATGTTCGCCTGTCCCCTCATGCCTCTCTCCGGTGAGCCCATCTGTCCTTCCTGTCGCGGGGCACGCATGCACGCCACACCAGGACCCTGTCGCTGCTAATGCGCAACCCGCACTGCTTCCCACGGCTCCCTGGTCATCTGGCGGCTTCGCAAGTGACTCTGCCTCTGCGCCAAACGAGACAGTCACCGGAGGTGGCATGCATGCGACATGGACGCGCCTCAGCGGGCCCCCTCCAGCACCGCCTGTCGTAGCAGCACCAGCGCATCCTGTTTCTTCCGACGCTCACGTGCCGGATTTGCGCCCTACTCCTGCATCCACCGCTGCCACTACCCAAGCAGTCCCGGCTTTCCAATCAGATGGCAGCCGCCCGTTGCTCACTCCGCCTTCGCCTGCCATGCCGTTGCTTCGCCGCCACGAGCGACTACGCCATCGCCTCCGCTTCTACCACTGCTGCTGTATCAGGCGGCGCCTACTACCCCGCCGGCTGGGGCGACGCACTTCACACGCTCGGACATCTGTACGTGGTTGATGTTCAGGCCATCCTCGAGCCCACTGCCACCACTACTAGTTTCTCTGAAGACTGCTTTACGACCATCTCGTCGACGCTTACTGGGTGACTTTTCATGTCCGCTGCCCCTGTCCTCGCCTTCCGCTTTCTGCCTCCCTCGCCCATTGCGAAACAGCCAGGCTCGACCGCCTGAGCTTTGTTCTCCAGCCTGACTGCCTTCCCGGACTACCGAGCTGACCTCACCGGCCTTTCGTTCCCAGTTTATATTTTTCTTTTGTTCCACCTTCTCCTCTCGTGTTTTCTGTCCCTTTCGCACAAACCGGTCGTTCGTGCTGGGTGGGGGCCTCTGTAGCGCCACCGCTTCGGCACGGGGAAGACGACGAAGCGGTGGGCACGTGCAGGAGAACGCGGCTCGCGCAGAAGAGAACGCTCTGGACTTCGGCCTCGCCGGACGCTGCCGCCGCTGCTCTGTCGCTACCTCTGTCACGTCCGGGTCACCACTGTTGAAGATTTGCGGGGTCGCAGCGGAGCACCAGAGAGAGACGACCAGCGTGGCAGGCTTCTAGTTCCGAACTGCCCGTGCCGGGCGTGCGCCCCGAGCACGCGCTGTCCATCTTTATTTTTTTCTAGCGCGCGCTGTAACGCCGATCTTAGCGCCGGCGCTTTATAGCGTCGCCGGGCGCTTTAATATCAAACAAACTAGCAGCCCTTGCAAGCTACTCGAACACGTAATCTACTCTAATCTTACCCCATTCCTGGAATGCAACTTCTATGCTGGCTGCCAACATAGATTCTGGAACTTCTCCTGTCAAACGCAACTCATATCTAACCAACCACCTTGTCTAAACCCGTGATAAGAGAAAAAACCATTGATTCCATTCTTCTTGACTTTGCTGAAGCTTTTGAAAACGTTTCACATAATTTATTCCTCCTGACATTCAGCGGTCTTAATATTCACCCTAATGTACTTGTCTGGATTGAATGTTTCTTATATAATCGGTCATAATATGTCTGCTAACGATTTTGAGCCCTCGACACTTTCAGTAACCTTTGGTGTGCGGTAGGACTCCGTATGAAGGTCGCTTCTGCTTTTTTCATCATGATGCAAAAGTCGGAGGGCAACGCTCAGTGCTTCCAAATATAATTTAATGAGGATTTAGTAGAGCAGAACGTTGGGCGAATTGGTGTAGCGACATATGCAAGAAAAATTTACGCAGAATAACACCAGACGGAGGGAGAAACACGTAAAGACACATGAGCGCAAATCTCGCGTCATTGTGGTGACCACGGGATATATACTTATTCTGTCAATTACACGAAACTAATATTAGTCGATTTATATAAATATATAGGGATCCATTTAACGCGCGATCTCGCATAGAACAAGAATGTTTATTTGGAGGCTTCTGCGTCGCAATTTTTCACCTGCTCCACCTCACCTTAAACATACTTTGCAAATCTCTTGTTGGAGCAAGGAGGACCGCACAGCCGTTTACTGAAGCGAAGATAGCCGAGCAGCAGCGTTAATTCGAGACAAAGAAGACGCTCAGCTACGCGCGAAGAAATTAGGTTCGGTAGCAAGATGGCGCCGGCAAAGTCGCATTATTTTTAAGGAACGAAACAGCGCAACTAAAACGAAGGACCACAGAAAGAGAGACACGAACACGCGCTGTTCTTCTGGTCCTTCGTTTTAGTTGCGCTGTTTCGTTCTTTAAAGATGGAATGTCAACTCGCCCACTATGCTATGTTGCTACAAGTCTCAGCAGTGTGGCATTGCCCCCTCCCTTCCAAGACGCATCGACTCGATGCCTCACGTGCGGAGAAGACAATAGACGAGACAAACACCTTAGCGCTGTGCTTGTCTCGACTCTTCTCGTCCGTCAACTGGCGCACTGTTTTTCAGTATGGAACTACTGAAGTTAGATGCTGGCAACGTGAAAAAGTATCTGAAAAGGATAAAAATGGCCAGGGGTAGACGCATCGAAAAGTTACTTGTTTTAAGTAGGATTGTCCATTTCTGGTTAATTAATTTAAAAACTGACGCATTTGTATTCCTAGCTGCCAGAAGCACTGAAGTTTGATGCCTACGTGAAACCAATATGCCTTCCTAAGCGCAAGATTAAAGTTCAGGGAAAGAAGCTGTTCGGGGCTGGCTGGGGCATCACAAGTTTAGGTAAGCAACCATTCCTTCAGGTACGTTGAGGAAAAAATACCAAGAAATAATTTTTGGCGTATTCTTTCACCAACTTCATGAGTCGGAATGTTTTGGTTTCTACTCGGACAGCTGCGCTTATCGAGCAATTACTACACTATGCTGAAGGAACGCACGTGACAATATTATCAACCCCGGGCAGAAAAGTGAATGTCGTGGTGTTACTACTGTCTCTGCAATGGGGTGTCGATTACTGTAATTATTAAAAGCACGAAATAATATGGAAATTTACGCTGCGCCGCCACTGCAGTGCGCTGTGCACATGACCACGTGCCAGAGTTAGGAGTGCATCATGTTGTCTTTTATGCGAAGCATATTACTAGAGCTACACTACAGCCCGTCGAGCACGGCGGTGGAGCTACCATTGATCTTTAGCGTGACCACGTGACACCACGTGACAACATGACGTCACAGCAGAGGAGAGATCGGCTGCCGGCTCGCGCGGTCGGCCGCGGCGGTGGAGGCTCCACATCAGAGGCGCGGCGGCTGACCACGTGACAACAAGACGTCACAGCAGAGGAGAGATGGGCTGTCGGCTCGCGCGGTCGGCCGCGGCGGTGGAGGCTCCACATCACAGGCGCTGCAGCTGCCCAGGTGACGCTACAGCAGCGGTATAAAGCTGAGCTAGCCTCTCTCTCCGGGCACTTACGAGGCGGCCAGGTGTTGGGATGCCGCCTAGAAGCAGGGCTGATTGGAACGAGAAGCGAAAGCTTCAGCGTGCCACAGAGACCGATGAAGAGCGGGATGAACGTCAACCAAAGAAAGCCATGTATTACCAAGCCTAGCCATCAATCTGCTTCGCATCTGACTAGGCTTAACCTTAGCTAAGCCTCAGCCATTTTATTTTTTTCTAAATCTGAAAGACGTCTGTGCTAGTTTTCTGCGCA
The DNA here is from genome assembly GCF_055824585.1 of Amblyomma mixtum. Classification (NCBI taxonomy): domain Eukaryota; kingdom Metazoa; phylum Arthropoda; class Arachnida; order Ixodida; family Ixodidae; genus Amblyomma; species Amblyomma mixtum. Next base: position 126,885,493 of record NC_143018.1, on the reverse strand, counting down.
ACCTGCGGCGGTTCAGAGGAGCAGCTGTGCTCATTTTGAGTTAGCCGAACTTACTTCCGTCGTGTCACCATTGGAAGCCAGTACCCTAATCGTTTCGTCATCCTTACGCAGCAGATATTTGCCTAGGACCTTTACAGCTGAGAGCACACACAACTTACCCTATAAAGGCGGATCGCTCCCAACCTAAAATTAGTTTCCCCTCAAAAATTTTGTCTAGCCTTTGAAAACGGCGCTGCCATCAGCCCGTCTCTTTCAGCTACGTGTGATACTGTCACGTTGTAGTGACGGCAGTCCAGCGGTCAGGAAGACAGCACCACGATTTGCAAACGATGCTCTTTATTTGGGCTGACTTGCGCCCGCAAAAGAACTAAACAGCACGGCAGCGGCGTGGAAAGAGAAGTTTATTTTTTTCTATGTCAATAAAAATACACAATGCAAAAAACTGCTCTACTCAATGGTCTATACATTCAAGCACATGCATAGCGACGCAGCACTGAGCACGTCAGTAGGGCAGTAATGAGGCCGGCACTCGACCGCCGCGCAGGACGATGAAGTATGTTGATTATTTGCGCAAAACCTCAGCCTCGCTCATTGACAGTGCATCCGCGTATGCTTGCTCAAAGAGGCGCGGGCGAAGGCGCTGCAACATTGGAAACATCGCTCTTTGCGGACGGCTATGTAAGCAAGCCACTCCACGCTGCCGCCACAAAACGAACATGCCGACACACAAGAGCATATTTACAAACGCTTCACGTGAACTATTGCGCGATTTCAGGCGGGTTACGAACATGCGTGACACTAGCACCCAAAAGGTGCGCACCACTACACAGTCGAACATTGCGTGCTGCAGTGTTACGGCAGTGGCGTAAGCAACAAACGTGCTTGTCAGTCGTCAAACTACGCATACCCGACGCCCGCGACATCGCTCAATTTAAAGCCGGCAAGGAAACTTCGAAATAACAGGTCAAGATTATCTAGAGTAATCTGGAAAACAGCACAGTGCCGTGCAAAATACATTTCTCCTGCGCGCTACTTCTGCAATTAACTAGGACTTTTTTTCAGCTATTTTAAAAATTATTTTAAATGTGTTAATTACAGGGGACACATCCAATTCACAGCTCCTGTACGCCGAACTTCATGCGATGACAGACACTTTATGTCTTGAGAGGAGCAGAGGACTCGTTTTCCAGCCCTTGGGTAGGAGGATCGTTGTTGGTCCAGCAATTTGCACTGATGAAACAAAATCGACCTGTAGGGTAAGTGCGATGAGCGTCCCAATTTGAAGGGAGGAAATGCGGCACATTACGCTGGAGACATCTTCCTGCATGCGGGACCGGAATAAAATATAATGAATTGTCAGCATTTCTCTTAAAGCGCAGAAAACTTCGATAAGTTAGTATGCCATCTGAGGTGCCAGTTTTAGAAGGAATTATTGCAACATTTTACAAATGAAAGCTCAAACATGCAAGATTACATTTCCATCCGCAAAGAGATGGACATCGCTACGTATGCTTTCCCTACGGCCCCTCGATATGATTAGTCTGCACAACGCTTTACTGGAAAAACAGCGCATCTCTAAGAAGTGACGTGACACCATACTTTTGTAACTCCGATCCACTGCGTCCCACTTGTAAAAGTTTATCACCTCAAGAACATAGTTTGTTAGCCGTATTACCAACCCTTGGTTCATTGCTCGTTTTCTCCCCAATTTCAAATTCTATTCTTTAAAGCACAATGTTCTTGCTATTTATTTATTTATTTATGCCATACTGCAGACCGCGAGGCCCTAACAGGAGTGGATACATGTTATGTTCAATTGCTATAAAATAGGAACAATTTTTCACTCAGAAATATACAGGATTGTTTAAATCAATGTAACTGCCTTTAATCTAGAATTTCATGCCTTGTTTTTCTGCTGCATTTTTAATTTATTCATTCTGGCTATAAATCTATGTATATGTGGCCTGTTTGGGTAGTATTCTTGGAATTTATGTATGTATCTTTCATTTGCCCTGCATATTCTTTGAATTGTCTCTCACTTCAGAATGCCCACCATGGATGAATAGGTGCCTTTTTTAGACATTTTACATTGCCTTGTAAGCACTGGCTGCTGCTGCTATGTAAAACGTCTCGTCCAAACTCGATCGTATCTTTAGCCTACAGAACGTTCCAGTGTATAGCTGTTAAATAAATGAAGTTAATTGAATTAAAAAACTCAAATACATGCACAAAGAGAAATTAAATATCAGGCGCGCTGTTCACAGGACAATTAACCTTTTCTCTATTTTTTTTCCCTTTAAAGGGGGACTCTGGCGGACCGTTATGGCTCCAAGGTGACGACGGAAAAGCAGTGCTAGTGGGAGTAACTTCGCTTGGTGCCAACTGCACACGAGGAAGAAATATATATAGCATTTATACAAGAGTATCTGCCTATATGCCTTGGATAAAAAAGGCACTCGCTGATCCAAATCAATGGAGGCAGCTTCTCACAGATCAGATCTTTGAAATAAGCTAACGCTTTTCCGCACTGTAACAAAGCTGCGTGCCAATAAATCATCTGTTGCTTTCAGCCCTCATGCATTGAACCAGTTTCATAGACTTCAATATCTTCACTAAAACCTATATTTTCTGCTTTTATACTACATGCATCAAGAACTGTTGTGCTAACAATTGGTGTTATTATATGATCGAATAATTACAAATCTGAAGTAAAACAATCATGGAGTGCATCTTTACCACAGTGTTAAAGAAAAAAATTCCACGGCTTTTAGGTCGCCTAGGTTGCCTCCTATTGTGTCTACAATGAGTGCACAATGTTCTAATTCCCATTTTCCCGCCAAATCTGCGTTTGGGACCGGTTCCATTGCCCATATATGACATGCATGAGTTATCGCCTTCTATAATGTTCGAGTACTCTCATTTGGTTTGTAATATGAGATTGTACGAACTGGACCCACCAATCCGCCTGATTTGATTTTCTAGGGTGGGTCTCCTGCCAAAATGTTGATGTCCTTTGTGATATCTGAGGTCTTCAGATATGAAATTTGGCAGTGTCCTATGACCGATGGTCACGTGGAGTTGATGAGGTCCCGACCCGCTGATACTCGTTCATTGGTCGCAGGTAGCCTCATCCCACTACAGAGGTCAATACCAGGGCCAGAAAATGCTGCGGAAGCCAGTTAACACCTCCCTCTCCTAGAAACTTCGCCTAATTGATCGGGGAGGACGACTAGCTCCCCGGGCTGACTTTGCGTATAGTTCCGCACGCGAAAGAAACTTGTTCGGAGCGCGCTCTCGTGCTTTAGAGAAAGAGCAGCTCGTTTGGCAGGCTTAAGCTCACGCAAAAGCGCTCTGTTCTCATTAAGCCTTCTTTTTGTTTAGAGTGAATAACCTCGCGGTATATGAAGCGGAAAATGAAGTAGGAACTGTCATATATATACATAAGAAATACATGAACCCGTTGTAGCTTACAACAATTTAAAGACGTTTCGGCCGCGGGACCTTCATCGTTTTTTTTTCTTCGTTTTTTTTTTTCGGTGAAGGCCGGTCCCGCGGCCGAAACGTCATTAAATTGTTCTAAGCTACAAACGTCTTCATATATTTTTTGCGTATATTTCGAACTGAGATCAAGCACGTTTTCTCAAAATATATAAATTGCAATGGGTTTTTCGGGCACAAAGCACAAAGCGCAGAACGGAGTTCACCGACAGTCAGCGGTTCCAGCAGCACCAACAGGAAGCACGCGCTCGCCGAGAGCAGTCCCGCTGCCACGTGGACACTTCTTCGTCATTACAATGGCCACCGGCGAAGGAGGAGCCATCCTGGCAACTCAAGGTGTGCTACCCATCACGGGTTCGTTGTAAGGCTTGAGGCGGCTAATGTGAACGGTTTCACGGCCATGGCGGCGGTGGTCAGAGGGGGGTGTCAACGGCAGGGTGTCGAACCGGAATTTTTTCGGGTTCGGTTCAGGTTCGGGTTCACGCATTTCGGGTTCAGCTCCGGGTTCGGCTCCGGAGCGACATTCCGTTCCGGTTCGAACCGCTCCGGATAGCGTCGAACCGGTTCAAACGGGTTCAAACGGGTTCAGACTATAAAAAATTCTGAACGAAGTTTTTATTCAACCTTGCTTTGTTGTTTACTTTTCTTTATGATATCAGCATAAAAAACAGCACTGCAAAATTTGCTCAATGCGAGATGTTTTACTGTCCGCGGCAAAAAGATTTAAATTAACGCAAGTGCCGCGAAATCAAAAGAACTCATAATTAGTGTACACCGGCTACGTATACTAGACTCTATCTGATGAGTTACATGAAAAGAAAAGCTGATGGATTTTCATCTACAAAACATTTCAGCTTCAGCAGT